>NC_069499.1:1260399335-1260699335 GCF_027579735.1 Bombina bombina | reverse complement strand
TTAGTATTGGGATGAGTGACATACATTCCATGATGAATATTAAGTACTAACTATAAAGAGACAAGTCACTTTTTGAGTCCTCAATCTATAATGAAAAATTAAAAAAAAAAAAAAAAAAAAAAAAAATTCCAAAGTGTTAATTTGAGAATTGGGGTACTTATTTGTATTTAACTTTTCTGAAAAATTTTGTAAATATATCATGTTTAATATTACAAAATATTAGGTTGTTAGTAATATAATTCTAACTGCTAGATTATGGCATTGAATCGGTTCTTATAAAGTATTTTGTAACAGATCAAATTAACTATTTATTGCAAACATATTGTATCCCCTGTACCTTTAAGTATGAAATCTATGTATTTTTCTTTGACCAATCAGAGCCTAGTGAGGGCTTTTTAAATGTGTGCACTAATTGAGTTTTTATGGACTATGAATACGGCTCACGCCGAAACATGTTAGTCTTTGTCAGGTAAGGGGAATGTTGTCCCATCACTTTTTAACGTATTTACAATAAAGTCTTAATTTTTATTACTTTGTTTACTGGCAATCTTCCTTTTTGGACTTTTCTTGAATCTATCATTACAAAACATAGGTTCTACTGTCAGCAGCAAAAGTCCTTTACTGAGCATGGACAATAAACTGACTACAGCTAGATCAAATGTCTCATAGCAACACATAAAAAGGAAAATATCCTCCTTTGTCGTCCTGTTGAGACCCCAGGTCCCTTGTGGGGCTGTGACAGGAAGCAAAGGGCCCTTCAAAAATGAGGTTAAAAAAAAAGAAGGTAAGGGGGCGGAGCCTGGCTGTGCGGGTGAATGGCCGCTTGTGAGTGAAGCTCCGGCGCCAGTGTTGCTCCTTTTGGCTCATAACAAAGGGATATAGAGCTATATTGAAGATTCACAGTGCTGAACGGATGTGAAGACCTAACAGCTACTGCCTGGGTGGCGGACAATGACAGGTCCGACTTAGGAGCGGACACTGAGCTGCTGCAGCATAAAACAAGTGATTCACTTCACCGGGGAATCTGCAAAGTGCATAGACCAACACAGTAACAGTCCCCAACGGCAACCGAAGCGATATTGGTCATCGCTGCTCAGTAATAGTAACGATCGCACTAACAGTTTCCAGCTATTTATCATGGTGGAGAAAAGCAGCGCCATTACGGCCTAAGCAGCATGGGACACAGGAAAAATTCACGCTGAGATAAGCATGCTCTCAACTCTGAGGTACAGTCTATACTTGTAACACCTAATGCCTTAATAAGTTGTATTATATACCCTCTGCAACCTGCAAATTGCTCAAAGGACAATTTATTAAATTATATCTTCTGTGCAGTAAAACAAAGGGATACTTCATCATCGCTATAACGGCTTGGTGGAGAGCTCAATAACTGTATGTCATAATAATTTGATATAAGGGGGTCGAAAGGAGAGACTGATAGGGAACAATACATTTAAATTCTATATTGGCATTTCTAGTGAGTCGCCCCTCTCCCCTCTCACATATTCCATTTAAAGGGACACTGTACCCAAAAAAATTCTTTTGTGATTCAGATTGAGCATGAAATTTTAAGCAACTTTCTAATTTACTCCTATTATCAAATTTTCTTTATTCTCTTGGTATCTTTATTTGAAATGCAAGAATGTAAGTTTAGATGCCGGCCCATTTTTGGTGAACAACCTGGGTTGTCCTTGCTGATTGGTGGATAAATTCATCCACCAATAAAAAAGTGCTGTCCAGAGTACTGAAACAAAAAAAAAAGCTTAGATGCCTTCTTTTTCAAATAATGATAGCAAGAGAACAAAGAAAAATTGATAATAGGAGTAAATTAGAAAGTTGCTTAAAATTGCATGCTCTTTCTGAATTACAAAAGAAAAAATTTGGGTACAGTGTCCCTTTAAGCTCTTCTATAAAACAAACATGGCTTCGAAATCTAAGGCTAAAGGTGACAGAGCAGCAAAGAGTCAGGCTCAACTACCCACTTCGGTGAGCAACTTCTTCCAGAGTACTGCAAACAATCAAAGTGAAGCAGAAACACTAAACCAGGGGCCAACTAACTTAGAGACTCCATCTACACCAACTATGGCTATTTCAGGGGCCTATGCATCACAGATTAAAGCTGATATAGCTAACCTCCCTACCAAAGCCGACTTTGATGCACTCAAAGACCTCATTACAACAGATTTGGCTAATATGAAAAGGAATATAAATGAAATAGGGCAGAGAATCGAATGTGTTGAGGAAACACAGGAGACCATGAACGCCTTATTTGATGAAGTTACAACCCAAACCAATGTACATCAAGCCCAGATGGAGTCCTTACAGGAAAAAATCGAAGATTTAGACAACAGGGGGCATCGCAATAGTCTGTGGATTAGGGGTATATACCCGAATCTGTCTCACATTTAGACAACCCTTACTATCTTCAAGGCCTTTTTAAATTCCTTGTCAAAGACCAGGCAATACATGATATAGAGCTTGATAGAGCACATAGGGCCTTGAAAGCCAAAACCCCACCAAATGCACCGCCAAGGGACATGATCATACGGTTCCTATGTTACACAGATAAAGAAATGATCTGGAAGGCCGCACGATCAACTCCTAACATTCAATATGTAGACCATAGCCTTCAAATCTATCTAGAACTCAGTCCTTCTACAATACAAAGAAGAAGGGAAGTACGGTTCATTACTAAAGTACTACAAGAACATTGAATAAAGTATAGATGGGGCTTCCCTTTTAGCCTGATTGTGACACATGAAGGGCGCACAACTATCTACAAATGCAAGCATGATTTACCGACCTTGGAGGAAGAATTGAAACTCTCCTTTCGACAACCACACCCTTCAGATGTGGGAACGTAGGTCCCTAGACCTACTAAACAACGTCCATACATGAAGGACTCAATGCAGAAATGGACAAAGGTTTCGCCAAAAAGAAAGAAGACTAAAGACCTGAATAGTCTGGTTGTGTCTAGCATGGAAGCGGAGACCTGAGCTGACATCTGGTGGAAATGGAAATGGGTGAGATCTTTCTTAATTCTTTACCGAGCCTAGAGATAGGGACTTTTGTTACCCATGTTGATATGATAATTGTTATGGGCAGAGCGATACCTAAAGTACCTTAATAGTATGGCTTGGCTGTTTAAAGCCCTATCACGCTTGGTAATGAGCTAAACTGAACATTACTTGAGACTTATATGCAAAGGGAGCACAGCCTGAGGTTCTTTCCAAGTGAGAAATGTACTGTTAACATGTTAATATATATGCAAATGTTTTATATTGCTGTATCCTTAAAATCGAAGAATTTTATATATTTAAACTGACAAGGGAGTAGCACTGGACACACTCCCTATTCTTATGTATACTCCAAAGGATCGTTCCTTCCAGGGAGGCAATGTTTTTTGTTATAGTTTGTTGTTTTTTATGTTTTAGTTTTAATGTTAGTTTTAGGATTAGTATACTACTCTTGTCGGAATGTAAGCACACAGGTACAGATCTCATGACCCGTGCAGGGCTCTGCCTGGAACCTTTTCAATATTGTATAGCTGTATTTTTGTAGTGGTGTTATTCATCTGCTACTAAGGAGATACCATATAGTATATCCACAACCAAAATATTAGTAACGGGTGGGAGGGGAGGTATTAGATAAGATGACACACATAGCAAGCAACTTACACTTCCTTACAGACAATACCAAGGGACTTAATAGTCAATACAAAAGAAATCTAGCCCTGAGAGAATTTAAACAGAAGAAAGGTGAGGTAATATTTGTGCAAGAGATGCACTTCACCAGGGGAAGGGAACCTAAAACTTTTGCTTATAAATGTGGGGAGTTGTATTATGTCTCAAACACTACCAAAACAAATGGAGTGGGCATCTTCATTAAGAGAGGCATCCCATTTAGCCTAATTAAGAAACATGCAGATAAGCAAGGATGATACCTTATCCTGATAGGGAAACTCTATAATTCAAAGTTCACCATGGTGAATGTTTACGCCCCTAAATTAAAGCAGGACATATTTTTTTAAACGAGTGTCTAACTTACTTTTAGAGGTAGCTAGGGGTGTAGTGATTATGGGAGGGGATTTTAACCTAACAATGAACCCCATATTGGATAACTCCAATCACACTTCCTCCACACTACACCGTGTGATTAACTCGGTTAATTCACATCTGAAAGATCTTGCCTTGCATGACGCATGGAGAGTGATGTATCCAGACAGGAAGGAGTACACTTTTTATTCTAACCCACACCATAGACATTCCCGTATCGATTATTTTCTGGTAGATGTTACCAACTTAACTAGGGTCACATGGTTAAAGATCCTTTCCAACTCCTGGTCTGACCATTCTATAGTTAGTTGTGAATTTAAGTGGCCACACATCCCTTGTAAACAACACGTTTGGAGACTGGAAGAGGGCCTACTAGATGACCCGGTTAATTTCCAAGGAATAGAAAAGATTATGATGGAATATTTTAACATTAATATGAACACAAACCCTAACATAGATATTAGATCCACATGGGAAGCGCATAAGACCGTAATAAGGGGAGAAATCATTAGTATACAGTCCTGCCATGCCAAAAAAGTCAATAAAGCTCTTAATGACTCATTGCGCTTACTGGAGACCCTAGAAAAACAAAGGGAATCATGCACTTCAGGTTCAGTCATTCAGCAAAAAATAGCAGATTGCAGAGCTAAGATCAATCTAATGATGGGGAAGGAATGCAAATTACGAGCATTTAAACTAAGACAGAAATATTACGAGGGGACAATAAATGCGGTTCAATATTAGCTAGGAAGTTGAAAAGGAAAATTAATAGGAACTATATCCTCACACTCCATAATAGCCAAAACAAAGAGATACATACCTCAGACCAAATAGCAGAAGCTTTCAGGGTATCTTATGAATAGCTATATAATTTAAAGAGTGACCTATATAACCCTGCAGATCAAAGTAGATACATTCAAGATTACTTGAACTCTATCTCCTTACCTCATCTAACGTTAGATCAGAATAACGCCCTCAAAGCCCCGATAACATTTAAAGAGGTTGAAGACGTAATTGCCCATCTCCCGGCAAATAAAGCCCTGGGGCCAGATGGCTTTACCAATTATTACTTTAAAAAATATAAAGAAATCCTGATTCCCTACATGCTGACCCTTTTCAATGATATCACGGAAGAATCCCCCTTCCCAGGGCTGAATCTGGAAGCTTATATAACTGTGCTTCCGAAACAGGGCAAACCTCCAGATAGACCTGAAAACTTTCGCCCAATTTCATTATTGAATTCAGATCTGAAAATGTATTCAAAAGTACTAGCGAATAGGCTAGGTTTAGTATTGCCGACCCTAATATGTAATGATCAGGTGGGCTTTATCCAAACACATGAGGCAAAGGACAATACAGTTAGGGCCATCCATCTTATCAATCATATACAAAGCAACAAATTGTCAACAGTGGTGGTCTGACATGGAGAAAGCTTTCGACCGCGTCAGTTGGCCATTTCTGTGCAAGACTCTCCGAAACTTGGGGTGTGTGATACATTCATATCAAAAGTCATGGCCCTATATACATACCCAACAGCTAAAGTTAGAGAGAACGGCATTTTCTCAGATGTGCTTAACATTTCTAATGGCTAGTAGAAACACTGGCAGTGAAAATAAGATCAAATAGAAAGATAACAGGCATCAAAATAGCAGAGACAGAACACAAGACACTACTGTACGCAGATGATATCTTGTTTTTCTTAACATCTCCAGTAGAGTTGGTCCCCAAGTTATTAGAGGAATTCGACAACTTCCACACTGCATCCAACTTTCTGATCAATAAAAACAAATCGGAAATGCTCCCCATGCAATGTGAGAAGCTCCTTTTGGAGCAAATACAGGACATTTGCCCATTTCAAATTCAGAAAAATAGTTTAAAATACTTAGGGATCATGTTGGCATCCTCCACTTAGGAGATGTTCTCTCAACTATAAAACCTTACAGAAATCTTTGATAACAGACATGTCCTCATGGCGTTCCCGACATATTACATGGCTAGGCAAAATTAATAAGGAAAAAATTGTGGCAATCCTGGAGATTGTGAATAAAAGTCTTTATTTAAACAAACCGTGTTTAAAAGCGAAAGGCACACACAACAAATAAAAGCAAACCAGGTGTGGCACTGTCTGGCTTATGCGTTTCGGCTTGGAGCCGTAGTCATAGCCTGTAGTGCTATGTGTCACACCTATGATATATCCATAGCTAAAATCTAATTGGTTAAGAAATAGAAGACACACCTGTTGCTTAACTACTCTATACAATGCTAAATAATACACAGACCTCCTGTGCAATTAAAGCACTTAACTAGCATACTAATATACAGAGTCTTGTAAAGTGAAAAGTAAAGTAAAACAGATAGAATACACACGATTTAGACAATGTGAGAGAAATTTCTAATATGCTGAAAATCAAGCCTTAGATATACTAGGGAATCAATAGTAAAATACAATATATACAAATCCTTAGAGGTATACTAGCCACTAGCAGATCCACTATTATGGAGAGGAAACACACTAAATTTTTGAGAGACAAGAATGATTATCTTAACAATACAGTATATATATGGAGTAAGAAACAGAGGTCTACTTTTAGACAAAATCAGCCAAAGTTTGGGAGGAGAGGAAGAGGACAGAGGAATAGACATAGACAGACAAATGATACTAGAAATGTAACCTTTACTGGAAGTGACACAGAATATAGCACTGATGGCAGTGACGAAACATTTAATACTCCAACATCAGGTCTAACTGCTAGTGCTATTACCCCTAAACCTCAGTCTGTAGGAGAAACACAGAGTAACTTACAATCTGGACATAGGTATGAAATTGCCCCTATGATACACCCAGCTGAGACACTGCACACTTCAACTGTTAATTCGAATTATCCGATGTACCCTATTTCTGCACCTCAGCCTGGCACACACTATAACTCTGTACCAACAGGGAACACAGGTCTTATAGAACAGGTTTTTCCCCAGGAACAGATTTCACACAAAGGGGGGGGACCAAACCCAAGAAACAAGTTTATCACAATTCACAGGGACAACAGAGATACCCGCTGAGACAGGCCAAACCAATGTCAAGGTACAAATAAATACTACATATAATAATGTCATTAATCTTTCATCCATATCGCTTACCACTGACCAATTGAAGGTACTGAGTTTGGGTTTCAATTTTTCACCCACAAACGATTTTGATGTGTTCAAAACCTTACTTGATTTAAACAAATTCATTAGGAATATCACTTTGAAAAAGTTTTTTGCCTCCACTAATGGGGATAATGATAGTGAACAACAGGGGGCTTCAACTCGCGTTAAGTCCCTTTCTTTTTCACAAACCTGTGATGTGGTTTCTCTGCAACAACTACAGTCAGAGTCCACACACTATTCGCAAGGTTTAAATAGTAGAGGCCCCTCTAGGAGGGTCAAATCCACTTTTTACCCTCTACAGGTCAGGGGAAATATTGTGGAAACTTTCTACAATAGGGTGGAACAGGATCTTATTGCCCTCAAACAGTCCAATAAACGACCTAAGAACAACCTAAGCTTCAGGGAAAGAACAGCAGTCAAAGAGTTAAAAGATAATTCCAGTATCACTATAAGAAAAGCAGATAAAGGTGGAATGACTGTTGTTCTTGACGGGAAGCTTACGTTGCTGAGGCATTACGGCAACTTAATAATAAGGATGATTATTCCATCCTAAAAGGTGATCCCACCTCTGTCTTCAGGAGAGAACTTGTGGATCTTTTGGATGAGGGAATGGAATCAGGCTACATTGATTCGACAACGTTTGCATATTTGGTTCCTGATTTTCCAAGGATTCCCGCTTTTCACCATTTTCCCAAGGTTCACAAGTCCCTCTCTGAAGTCAAGGGTCGTCCCATTGTGAGTGGAGTGGACTCCCTGTTGTGTAATCTATCTGAGTGGGTGGACAGCATCCTACAGCCTATGGTAACTTCACTGCCCTCGCATTTGCGAGATACTAAACATGTTTTGCAGCTAATGGATGATGTTACCTGGACATCTCAATCCAGATGGCTGACTGTGGATGCTGTCTCACCCTACTCCTGTATACCCCATGACATAGGTCTGAAGGCCATATGTTTTTTCCTTGACAACTTTGCAAATTACACTGAAGACTTCAATTGTTTCATTGTGAAAGTGGTAGGGTTCCTCCTAACACATAATTTTTTTGTGTTTGAGGGGGTGTACTATCTCC
The DNA here is from genome assembly GCF_027579735.1 of Bombina bombina. NCBI lineage: Eukaryota > Metazoa > Chordata > Amphibia > Anura > Bombinatoridae > Bombina > Bombina bombina. The sequence goes on along the minus strand of NC_069499.1, from coordinate 1,260,691,061 downwards.
AGAGATGTGGAACAGCGATGGGGGTGAAATTTGCCCCCTCGTATGCGAACCTCTTTTTGGGGTTCTGGGAATTTTTCCACATCTTTGGAGATAGTAACCCCTTCCGCGTCTATATATCCACATACAAGAGATATATAGACGATTTGATTTTTATTTGGACAGGAACCCAACAGCAGGCTGAAGAATTCTGTTCATACCTTAACAGAAATTATATGAATCTCAAATTTGTTTGGTAGGTTTAGACTGTCTAGCTGGTGGGGAATCTAGCACACCTGAAGTAAACTTTATCCCAAAGTTTAAAGAGTTATAGTTAGTTGTAGTAGGTGGCGCAAAACAAGTTGCTATTCCCAATGTGTCTTACTGTAAATATGTGTGATAATATGTGGGCTCAATATATGTTAATGTTTTGATGAGTCCTAATTTTATATTCTCTTTTGGAAAAAATGGATGTCGAAACTATTTAAGAAATAAATATGATCCTTTATTTGATTATGGTAAATTTACCCAATAGTAGTGATGCTAAAAGTACAGTTAAACAAAAATTATTACAATTCCTTCAAAGTTTAAAAAATGACACCGGTGTGTCTATGTATAAAAATGTACATAATATATAAAAAATAAATTAAATTAAAATAATAACGTTGAAATCTTATAATTTATACAGTTTTGAGTTTATCACAAGTTGTAATTTCTAACAGAATGTTTGTAGATACAATTTTATAGTGGATAAAATAATAGTTGCTGTATAGTTCATATAGGATACTTTGTTTCAATTTCAGCTATGCAATTGAGATCTTATCTTAGGCAACTATATATGAAATGTAGAGGTATGTTGGTGCGATTTTGATCACACTATAATATAAGTATACAAATTAGTACCTTGAAGTGTATCTGTTTGATATCACTTTTGTGAGATAATTGCGGTTAAATAAACACCGCTATGCCAGTGTTTTGATTAAGTTTCAAGATCAAGCTGGTGGCAGTTCTATATGAGCTGCTGGCGGTTAAATAAATGCCGCTTTGGTTTCCTCTTATTAGGTGAGCTTATCTGTTTGCTGCGAGAAAATTCACTTTTATATAAGTGTTTGGGTAGTTGTCGTAGCCGCTCAGTTACCTTATCCTTTGTCGGTCAGTGACCGATCGCGCTCTTAAGGGTTTCTTGGTGGGATCTTCGTTGCGGTTAAGTGCTAACCGTTTGCTGATGTTTTTAAGTATCTCCGGTTTTTCTATTCTGTGGCTTGTCTGTCGGTCAGTGACTGATCACGATCGTATGGTTGTTGGATAACCTCCTGATGTGGAATTTTTGCGTGCCTTTCCGGTCTGTTGTTCCCAGGTTTCTTAGATGTCGGTCAGTGACCGATCTGGGTGCTGAAATGTGGTTGTTGGGATAAGTAGAAAGTTTGTAGGATAAGTAGAAAAAGGATTTCTAGTTATCAATGTGATCTTTGCGGTTAAATATATGCCGCTCAGTGGGAACTTGAATATTTCAACTGGGTATAGCTGGTATTCACTTTGTCTTCTCAAATCCTGTGCAGGTGTGCTCTGGTATCAACATGTTTCGGCTGGACAGCCTTTTTCAAGAAACTTTCTACTTATCCCAACAACCACATTTCAGCACCCAGATCGGTCACTGACCGACATCTAAGAAACCTGGGAACAACAGACCGGAAAAGCACGCAAAAATTCCAAGCCAATCAGATTTAGCTTGCATTCTATTGGCTGATCGGAACAGCCAATAGAATGAGAGCTCAATCTGATTGGCTGATTGGATCAGCCAATCGGATTGAACTTGATTCTGATTGGCTGATTCCATCAGCCAATCTGAATATTCCTACCTTAATTCCGATTGGCTGATAGAATCCTATCAGCCAATCGGAATTCGAGGGACACCATCTTGGATGACGTCATTTAAAGGAACCGTCATTCGTCGTTCAGTCGTCGGCCCAGGATGGATGTTCCGCGTCAGAGGTCTTCAGGATGCTGCCGCTCTGTTCCAGATGGATGTCGATAGAAGATGCCATCTGGATGAAGACTTCAATCGGATGGAAGACCTCTTCTGCCCTGCTTGGATGAAGACTTCTACCGGATCATGGACATCTTCAGCCCCCCGCTTGGGCTTGGGCTTGGGCTTGGATCAGGACATCGGAGGAGCTCTTCAGGACCGATCGGTGAACCTGGTATGGTGAAGACAAGGTAGGAAGATCTTCAGGGGCTTAGTGTTAGGTTTATTTAAGGGGGGTTTGGGTTAGATTAGGGGTATGTGGGGTGGTGGGTTGTAATGTTGGGGGGGGTATTGTATGTTTTTTTTACAGGCAAAAGAGCTGAACTTCTTGGGGCATGCCCCGCAAAGGGCCCTGTTCAGGGCTGGTAAGGTAAAAGAGCTTTTAACTTTAGTAATTTAGAATAGGGTAGGGCATTTTTTATTTTGGGGGGCTTTGTTGTTTTATTAGGGGGCTTAGAGTAGGTGTAATTAGTTTAAAATTGTTTGTAATATTTTTCTTATGTTTGTAGGTATTTTTTTTATTTTTTTGTAACTTAGTTTTTTTTATTTTTTTGTACTTTAGTTAGTTTATTTCATTGTAGTTATTTGTAGGTATTGTATTTAATTAATGTATTGATAGTGTAGTGTTAGGTTTAATTGTAGGTAATTGTAGGTATTTTTATTTAATTAATTTAATGATAGTATAGTGTTAGGTTTAATTGTAACTTAGGTTAGGATTTATTTGACAGGTAATTTTGTAATTATTTTAACTAGGTAACTATTAAATAGTTCTTAACTATTTAATAGCTATTGTACCTGGTTAAAATAATTACAAAATTGCCTGTAAAATAAATATTAATCCTAAAATAGCTTCAATATAATTATAATTTATATTGTAGCTATATTAGGATTTATTTTACAGGTAAGTATTTAGCTTTAAATAGGAATAATTTATTTAATAAGAGTTAATTAATTTTGTTAGATGTAAATTATATTTAACTTAGGGGGGTGTTAGTGTTAGGGTTAGACTTAGCTTTAGGGGTTAATACATTTATTAGAATAGCGGTGAGCTCCGGTCGGCAGATTAGGGGTTAATAATTGAAGTTAGGTGTCGGCGATGTTAGGGAGGGCAGATTAGGGGTTAATACTATTTATTATAGGGTTAGTGAGGCGGATTAGGGGTTAATAACTTTATTATAGTAGCGCTCAGGTCCGCTCGGCAGATTAGGGGTTAATAAGTGTAGGCATGTGGAGGCGACGTTGTGGGGGGGCAGATTAGGGGTTAATAAATATAATATAGGGGTCGGCGATGTTAGGGCAGCAGATTAGGGGTACATAGGGATAATGTAAGTAGCGGCGGTTTACGGAGCGGCAGATTAGGGGTTAATAATAATATGCAGGGGTCAGCGATAGTGGGGGCGGCAGATTAGGGGTTAATAAGTGTAAGGTTAGGGTTGTTTAGACTCGGGGTATATGTTAGAGTGTTAGGTGCAGACGTAGGAAGTGTTACCCCCATAGCAAAACAATTGGGGCTGCGTTAGGAGCTGCTTTTTTGCAGGTGTTAGGTTTTTTTTCAGCTCAAACAGCCCCATTGTTTTCAATGGGAGAATTGTGCACGAGCACGTTTTTGAGGCTGGCCGCTTGCGTAAGCAACTCTGGTATCGAGAGTTGAAGCTGCGTTAAAAATGCGCTACGCTCCTTTTTTGGAGCCTAACGCAGCCTTTATGTGGACTCTCAATACCAGAGTTATTTTTATGGTGCGGCCAGAAAAAAGCCGGCGTTAGCTACGCGGGTCGTTACCGACAAAACTCCAAATCTAGGCCTATGAATCTCAAATTTACTTTTGAGTCTAATGACAAAAGTGCCAATTTCCTAGATCTTACCTTAATAGGACTCCCCAATGGTAAAGTAAAAACTGTTTCCTATAGGAAACCCATCTCAGGGAACTCTGTCCTGTTTGGTACAAGCTGTCATCCGAAACATGTCCCTGAAGCGATTGCAAAGGGAGAGATGATAAGGCTCAAAAGGAACTGTTCAGATGACAGTGACTTCAAGACACTTGCCAAAGATCTTGAGTCCAGGTTATATCAACGTAAATACCCTAAAAAAGCCATCTGTAGGGCCAAACACACAGTTAATCTTAAAACCAGAGCTAGTCTTCTGGTTGACAGACAGAAAACTGATTCGCAACATTTTGATGGAGTGACCTTTGTCACTACACATAGTGGACAATACAATGACATCTGTTCTATCATACGCAAACATTTCAATATACTTAAGGCGGATGATAAACTAATTGAAACAGTCAAAAGGGGGGTCAGGTGTGCATACAAGAAAGGGCCCATATTAGGATCTCTGTTGTCTCCCACTATGCTGCCCACCAACACTAATCAAGCATGTGCCTGGATTAGACACCAGGGCATGCATAAATGTGGCCATAAGAAGTGCAAACCCTGTGAGTTTGTTCACACAGGGAGCAACATTTACAAGTTACGTTACAGGAAAAACGTTTAACATTAAAAACATTCTTAAATTGCACTTGTACAAATGTGATTTACATTCTCAATTGCTCAATATGCAAAATTCAATACATAGGTCTCACCTCCAGACACTAGAATTAGGGAACATCTTTCCTCTTTCAATACAGCCAAATCCAACACCCCTGTAGTTTCAGCATTTTTGGGGTGTATCATGGGGGTAACTTGTCTTCCTTTTTCCTGGAGTGCCATAGAAAGGGTCTACAGACCCAAAAGAGGGGGTTCCATAGATCGTCTACTTGAGTTGAGAGAGGCACATTGGATTTTTACAATGAGCACCCGGATCCCTAATGGTCTCAACTCAAAGTATGACATTATGAATCTGTGGTAATCCCCCTGGTACTATCTTGCTAACCATGTATCCGTTATATTAAGCCTTACTTTATATATGCTTTTCATGCATACAGTAGTACCTAACACGTTGAACTATTAGTATAGATATACTTTAGATTATATATTTAGCATTTAGTTAAAGCAATCGCCCCTTCTCTATCATTCCGAGAGTGATCTAACAAGTTCACCTTCCTTCTATCATGCCTTTTGAGTTTATTTTGAATTATACTTAGGGTCAGGGTATATAGGATGTATCTACTCCTATTTTTTGCTTTTTTGCTTTTTTGTTTCTTAATATTTTGCATATATTGTATTTTACTATTGATTCCCTAGTATATCTAAGGCTTGATTTTCAGCATATTAGAAATTTCTCTCACATTGTCTAAATCGTGTGTATTCTATCTGTTTTACTTTACTTTTCACTTTACAAGACTCTGTATATTAGTATGCTAGTTAAGTGCTTTAATTGCACAGGAGGTCTGTGTATTATTTAGCATTGTATAGAGTAGTTCAGCAACAGGTGTGTCTTCTATTTCTTAACCAATTAGATTTTAGCTATGGATATATTATAGGTGTGACACATAGCACTACAGGCTATGACTACGGCTCCAAGCCGAAACGCGTAAGCCAGACAGTGCCACACCTGGTTTGCTTTTATTTGTTGTGTGTGCCTTTCGCTTTTAAACACGGTTTGTTTAAATAAAGACTTTTATTCACAATCTCCAGGATTGCCACAATTTTTTCCTTATGCCATTGCCAGTGATTCCTGGATGATCGCGCTGTGGGGAGGTGTGTGTTTTCATCTTACTGCTACAGGTGAATCTTCAGCTTTATTGTCATTACGGATTGGTCCCTGCTGATCAACATCAGAACCAGCCAATAGGATCCGGCGCTTGCCGAAAGTGGAGGGACACTGTACATACCCAGACCCACGAGGACGCCAAGCAGCAGAGCCGGCAGAAGGACGAGCACTCGACTGAGGTACAAGGTACCTGTGCATCTGAGATCCATATATATACCGGTAAACGCTTGGGCAGCAGTGGGGGGACTGACTTGGGCACAGACGGTGCAGCATTGGAAATTGTTATAACGTATTCCATTTGAAGACTGGTCCATCGCTCATAATCCACCTAATAGTAGCTGTTTTAAGTGACGAAACTCACTACATTCATTGTTTTTTGCACTACTGAGTCCTTTTTTGTTGTATGATAGGCAAAATTAATACCATAAGGATGAACATCTTGCCACATATTTTGTATATACTTCAGACCCTGCCCATCCCCCTACCTTTAAACTTCCTAACTAACTTGCAAAATACCATGTTTGACTTCATCTGGGACAGACGCAAAGCAAGAATAAATAAAAAACTTATGTGCATACACATCAAGGATGGAGGATTGGGGGTCCCCAATTTGAAAAAATACAGACAAGCAGTCTTCCTGCAAAGGGTGGTGGATTGGTTCACAAATTATGAACACAAGGCCTGTGTAAAACTAGAACATGACATTGCAGAACAGAGACATTTAGGGGCATTGTTCTGGCAGAGGCGCTCAATGCTACCAAAAAAGATCACTCAAAGTGCACTCATTCTAGAAACCATTAAAATTTGGGACAAGATCTCGTTCAGGTCCTCCCCACTGACTCCTCTATCGGATAACGTAGATTTTGCCCCAGGAGCTGGTTTACTTAGAAAGTCCCCCAATACACAAAATCATAGAGTCCTTATGATGGCACATCTGGGAAATGAGCAGCACCTCCGCACAAGCAAAGAACTGGCAGAGGATGGGTTTTCTATATTTAATAACTGGTATGTCCTAAGACAATGCCATTCTTACATATATAAACATAAAGAGATAAATAAATTCTTACGCTCGCTAACTCCCTTTGAAGTATTATGCAAATCTACTCCTCCCATTAGAAGGACCCTCTCTCTTACATACTCCATTTTACAAGCCTCGTCCAGCACACCACACTGCATAGATAGCTGGGAGAGAGAACTTGGGATATAACTGACACACAAAGATAGATCACACATGTTCTCATCTGTAACTAAGGTGTCTGCCTCTAGCAAACTAATTGAGTTGAACCTCAAAATAATTCAGAGGTGGTATCTTATCTTACCCCTGTCAGAATTCTTAAGTTATTTCCCTCATGTAGTGAGAAATGTTGGAGGTGTGGAGGACAGCTGGGGACTATGTCACACATTTGGAGGACATGTCCCCCAATTGCAAAACTGTGGGAAGAGATAGCACGATAAATGTCAAAAATCCTGGAAATCATATTGCCATTGGATACACTCATATGGCTATTTAACATTACCTCAAATAAAATCTCTAAAGACAGAAGGAATTTAATTTTTATAGGTATCAATAGCATTAAAAAGTGGATGGCTAAGAATTGGCAGAGCAGATAAGTGCCCAGTATAGCGCAGTGGCTATACACCTTTAGCCAGACACTGGATCTCGAAGAATATACATATGTAGTCAATAAAATATTAGACACATACGCCCAGATGAAGATGCTATCGGCTAGATTTAGAGTTTTGTCGGTAACGACCCGCGTAGCTAACGCTGGCTTTTTTCTGGCCGCTCCTTTAAAATAACTCTGGTATTGAGAGTCCATATAATGTCAGCGTTAGGCTCCAAAAAAGGAGCGTAGAGCATATTTAACGCAAATGCAACTCTCGATACCAGAGTTGCTTATGGACGCGGCCAGCCTCAAAAACGTGCTCGTGCACGATTCCCCCATAGGAAACAATGGGGCTGTTTGAGCTGAAAAAAAAACCTTACACCTGCAAAAAAGCCGCGTTCAGCTCCTAACGCAGCCCCATTGTTTGCTATGGGGAAACACTTCCTACGTCTGCACCTAACACTCTAACATGTACCCCCGAGTCTAAACACCCCTAGCCTTACACTTATTAACCCCCTATTCTGCCGCCCCGCTATCGCTGACCCCTGCATATTATTATTAACCCCTAATCTGCCGCTCCGTAAACCGCCGCTACTTACATTATCCCTAATGTACCCCCTAATCTGCTGCCCCTAACACCGCTGACCCCTATATTATATTTATTAAACCCTAATCTGCCCCCCACAACGTCGCCTCCACCTGCCTACACTTATTAACCCCTAATCTGCTGAGCGGACCGCACCGCTATTATTATAAAGTTATTAACCCCTAATCCGCCTCACTAACCCTATAATAAATAGTATTAACCCCTAATCTGCCCTCCCTAACATCGCCGACACCTAACTTCAAACATTAACCCCTAATCTGCCGACTGGAGCTCACCGCTATTCTAATAAATGTATTAACCCCTAAAGCTAAGTCTAACCCTAACCCTAACACCCCCCTAAATTAAATATAATTTAAATCTAACGAAATTAATTAACTCTTATTAAATAAATTATTCTTATTTAAAGCTAAATACTTACCTGTTAAATAAATCCTAATATAGCTACAATATAAATTATAATTATATTATAGCTATTTTAGGATTAATATTTATTTTACAGGTAACTTTGTATTTATTTTAACCAGGTACAATAGCTATTAAATAGTTAAGAACTATTTAATAGCTACCTAGTTAAAATAATTACAAATTTACCTGTAAAATAAATCCTAACCTAAGTTACAATTAAACCTAACACTACACTAGCAATAAATAAATTAAATTAAATACCTACAATTACCTACAATTAAACCTAACACTACACTTAAAGGCCGCCTTAGATGAGTTCTCAAGATTCGGCGATGTGTCGAATTTCCTACTTAACCCTTCCAAATCTGAAATCTTGAACATCTCTGTCCCACAGGGGAGGTTTGAGGCTCTTAGTCAGGATTGCCTGGTAAAAGTAGCACACCATACCTTGAAATATCTAGGTATCTCAATCACATCGAAGATAAAAGATATAGCAGAGATTAATTATAAACGTATTAGAGACGAGGTGCTACGGGATCTAGCAAATTGGAAGAACAAAACCAGAACAAAACCATCTCCTGGCTGGGCCGGGTGGGGGTTGTTAAAATGAATGTGTTGCCCAGGGTCCTCTACATCCTCCAAACCATTCTTTTAGCGTCGGCCTCACACTATCTGCATCAGATCCAATCAGCCATGGAGTCCTATATATGGAATGGTTGCAGGCCTAGGATAAGGAAAAAAAACCATTTACATGACTAGGGAGGAGGGTGGAATAGGAGTCCCTGATATGCGGATTTACCAAAGGGCTATATTACTCCAACGAGTGGTGGAGTGGTGCCACAACTCCCCCGCAATAAGGCATGGATCCAATTAGATAATGCAATCTTGCAGAGGGGTAACACGGGGACGCTGGCGTGGATATCCCCTAATAATAGACCAATTATAATTCGAAAATACCCACTACTGAACGAAGTTTTCTCAGGGTGGGATAGACTAATCAACAAAGACACCGGCTTGTCCTCCTTTGACTCTCCGGTCACCCCGATAAGGGAGAATCCCGATACGGGAGTTGAAACAGGGCCATATTTCCCAAATAAAGTCTACAACCTGGGGACACGGCAGTGCTCAATATCCTTCACCAAGACAAGTTAAAAACTAGGCCAGAGCTGATTGAATGGGATGATGATATCTTCTCATCATGGTTCAGAGAGGCACAAGTTAGACATTACTATAGCACACATAAGAACAGAGCAGCCCTGACCAGGAGAAGGACGCCTTTTGAGATGCTTTGTACCATGTCACATACACCAAAACATTTGATATCCCTAATTTACAAACTCTTGATCACGGGTAACAGGGCTTCCCTTCCAACATACACACAGGCTTGGCAGGACGACTTGAGACAAGAAATTTCTGACAAAGAATGGTTAAAAATATTTGAGAGGGCGAGGAGGGCATCCGTCTCGGCTAAAATACAGGAATCACATTATAAGTTACTAAGCAGATGGTATCTCACCCCTCAAAGACTCAAAAAAATATATCCACAGACTGGTGGGGGATGCTGGAGAGGATGTGAAGAGGAGGGTACTCTCATCCATATCTGGTGGTCGTGCCCACATATAAAAACTTACTGGGAAACAATACTGGGAGAAATGAGCAGAAAATTGGGGGTTATTATTCCCCCAAGCCCTAACTACTTAATATACCACCAACTGCCCAAGATTATAGGGGAGGACAAATACTTGCTCCTCCTCCTAATGCTGAATGCTGCAAAGGTTCTCATCCCCTTATACTGGAAAAAACAAACCACTCCAAATATATCGGAATGGAAGGCTAAGGTTGGAGAGCTGTTAGGGTTAGAAAGGTACCATTACTTAAGAATTGGTAAACTCTGCACTCATGAAATGATGTTGCTGACCTGGGAGGGCCGGGGACTTTAGCTCAGCGGACAGTAGCTGGAGGATGTATATCACCCTCCCTACCTCTTCCCCCCCTTCCCCTACTTACTCGACTCTTCTTATTTCCCCCCCACTCTTAATAATTTTCCGGTCTGGTTACCTTTCTCTCTCTGCATCTGCAGAATGACTAATATCAGGTATCTAGATGCTCTCGGCAGTGTGTTAAAAGCCGAAGATCAGTTAATTGTTATCTGCTTTATAAAGCCTGATTAATCTGTTTCTGACAAAGTGTATAGTTTAACTCTTACAAATGAAGCTCATATGTATAGCAAAAGATTTGACTTTCATTGTTCAACGGTACACTATCAGAGAAAAAATGTACAAGAAAAGACAAGCTTAGAATAATGTGTATAATCACAAAATGATGCTATGTTGTAATAGTTTTTCATAAGCATGTATATATTGTCAAATCTTTTATCAATAAAGCTTTATTTAAAAAAAAACAAAAAAAAAACCTAACACTACACTATCAATAAATTAATTAAATACAATACCTACAAATAACTACAATGAAATAAACTAACTAAAGTACAAAAAATAAAAAAGAACTAAGTTACAAAAAATAAAAAAATATTTACAAACATAAGAAAAATATTACAACAATTTTAAACTAATTACACCTACTCTAAGGCCCCCTAATAAAATAACAAAGCCCCCCAAAATAAAAAAATGCCCTACCCCTATTCTAAATTACTAAAGTTCAAAGCTCTTTTACCTTACCAGCCCTGAACAGGGCCCTTTGCGGGGCATGCCCCAAGAAGTTCAGCTCTTTTGCCTGTAAAAAAAAATATACAATACCCCCCCCAACATTACAACCCACCACCCACATACCCCTAATCTAACCCAAACCCCCCTTAAATAAACCTAACACTAAGCCCCTGAAGATCTTCCTACCTTATCTTCACCATACCAGGTTCACCGATCGGTCCAGAAGAGCTCCTCCGATGTCCTGATCCAAGCCCAAGCGGGGGGCTGAAGAGGTCCATGATCCGGCTGAAGTTATCATCCAAGCGGGAGCTGAAGAGGTCCATGATCCGTCTGAAGTCTTCATCCAAGCGGGAGCTGAAGAGGTCCATGATCCGGATGAAGTCTTCTATCAACGGCATCTTCAATCTTCTTTCTTCGGGAGCCATCATCTTCCATCCGACGCGGAACATCCTCTTCTCCCGATGCCTACTAGCCGAATGACGGTTCCTTTAAATTACGTCATCCAAGATGGCGTCCCTCGAATTCCGATTGGCTGATAGGATTCTATCAGCCAATCGGAATTAAGGTAGGAAAATTATGATTGGCTGATGGAATCAGCCAATCAGAATCAAGTTCAATCCGTTTGGCTGATCCGATCAGCCAATCAGATTGAGCTCGCATTTTATTGGCTGATCGGAACAGCCAATAGAATGCGAGCTCAATCTGATTGGCTGATCGGATCAGGGCTGGTAAGGTAAAAGAGCTTTGAACTTTAGTAATTTAGAATAGGGTAGGGCATTTTATTATTTTGGGGGGCTTTGTTATTTTATTAGGGGGGTTAGAGTAGGTGTAATTAGTTTAAAATTGTTGTAATATTTTTCTTATGTTTGTAAATATTTTTTTATTTTTTGCAACTTAGTTCTTTTTTATTTTTTGTACTTTAGTTAGTTTATTTCATTGTAGTTATTTGTAGGTATTGTATTTAATTAATTTATTGATAGTGTAGTGTTAGGTTTAATTGTAGGTAATTGTAGGTATTTTATTTAATTTATTTATTGCTAGTGTAGTGTTAGGTTTAATTGTAACTTAGGTTAGGATTTATTTTACAGCTAAATTTGTAATTATTTTAACTAGGTAGCTATTAAATAGTTCTTAACTATTTAATAGCTATTGTACCTGGTTAAAATAAATATAAAGTTACCTGTAAAATAAATATTAATCCTAAAATAGCTATAATATAATTATAATTTATATTGTAGCTATATTAGGATTTATTTAACAGGTAAGTATTTAGCTTTAAATAGGAATAATTTATTTAATAAGAGTTAATTTTTTTTCGTTAGATTTAAATTATATTTAACTTAGGGGGGTGTTAGTGTTAGGGTTAGACTTAGCTTTAGGGGTTAATACATTTATTAGAATAACGGTGAGCTCCGGTCGGCAGATTAGGGGTTAATGTTTGAAGTTAGGTGTCGGCGATGTTAGGGAGGGCAGATTAGGGGTTAATAAATATAATATAGGGGTCGGCGGTGTTAGGGGCAGCAGATTAGGGGTACATAGCTATAATGTAGGTGGCGGCGCTTTGCGGTCGGCAGATTAGGGGTTAATTATTGTAGATAGCTGGCGGCGACGTTGAGGGGGGCAGGTTATGGGTTAATAAATATAATACAGGGGTCGGCGGTGTTAGGGGGAGCAGATTAGGAGTACATAAGTATAACGTAGGTGGCGGTCGGCAGATTAGGGGTTAAAAAAATTTAATCGAGTGGCGGCGATGTGGGGGGACCTCGGTTTAGGGGTACATAGGTAGTTTATGGGTGTTAGTGTACTTTAGAGCACAGTAGTTAAGAGCTTTATGAACCGGCGTTAGCCCAGAAAGCTCTTAACTACTGACTTTTTTCTGCGGCTGGAGTTTTGTCGTTAGATTTCTAACGCTCACTTCAGACACGACTCTAAATACCGGAGTTAGAAAGATCCCATTGAAAAGATAGGATACGCATTTGACGTAAGGGGATCTGCGGTATGGAAAAGTCGCGGCTGAAAAGTGAGCATTAGACCCTTTTTTGACTGACTCCAAATACCGGAGGTAGCCTAAAACCAGCGTTAGGAGCCTCTAACGCTGGTTTTCACGGCTACCGCCAAACTCCAAATCTAGGCCTATGGGAGGTTTATATAAATTCAAGAGCTCAAGTCCCACAAATAGAAAGTGGGGCCCAAACATAAATGTTAGTAGGGGGGACGACGGGCTTTGCATTCTGACATTGTTATTGTGTATTGTAGTTGATGTTCTTATCAAAATGTTATAACGATGACAGCGATACTCGATGTTTGCAAACAATGTATGTCATATATGTATATGGCAATTTTGATTCACAATCGAGCAAATTGTAACTTGATTTTTCTTTTTCAATAAAGCTGTTTTTTAAAAAAAAAGAAAAAAAAAGAAGGTTAAATCCTTTTAAATGATTGATGCTATATATTGCAATGGTTTCTATTAAGTATAGCCCTTTGCTTAGTGTTCTTTTTATTACAGAAAACTGAAACAGACTATTTTATATACCTTTAAAGTGAATGTCAATTTTGATGCTAAAGTGCCCGGTTTTTAAAAGTTACATTAAAAACAGGGGCACTTTAATTCATCAAAATTTACATTTCACTCCTGTTGTGAAAAAAAAAACTTACCTTTTAATCTTCACAGCAGCTCCAGCTTCCTCTGGTCATTTCAAGCCATTTCTGATGTCAGAAATGATGGATGGGTCATCCTCCAATAACGGCTTCTCCTCCGGGGGAATCAGTGTCTGATTCAAAGTCGTGATTGGAGGAAGCGGGATTCATGTAAATTTTGATGAATAAAAATGCCCCTGTTTTTAATCGAATTTTTTAAAACTGGGCACTTTAGCATCAAAATTGACATTCACTTTAAGAATTCACTAACAAATCCAGAACATACAATAGAGTTCTATTAGATTATGTTATTATATAAGTGCTGATCTCTGCTTTAAAGGGACACTCAAGTTAAAATAAACTGTTATGATTCAGATCGAACATGAAATTTTAAGACACTTTCCAATTTTCTTACATTATCAAATTTTGTATATTCTTTTTATATACTCAATTTCTTGGAAACAAGCTCCTACTGAGCATGTGCACAGGCTTAAAGATATACTAGTCTATGATTGGCTGATGTCTGTCTCATGGAACAGGAGGACAGAAAATGGAAGAAAACATAAATTTGCCAGAAAAAATCTGCTGCTTAGTTGAAATTCAGAGTAGGTGTTAAATCATTATATGTGTATTATGCACTTATTAATTATGCAATTCTACTGCATTGAGTGGTCCTTTAAGCTTTTCTCAGTTCAGTAGGGAACTCAAGGCAAAGCCATAAATACCTATTTAAGATAAAAAAAATAAAAACAAAATGTGTTTCTAAATAATCACCAGTATAACAAATACCCATAAAGGGATTAGTGCACATTTAAAGGCTTCATAGACCTTCTCAAACTCTTATCCCTTATCCTGGGTATATACTTCTAACAGGATCTCTCATTTTTACACATTAATCCCTTGACATGGAGGAGAAAAATAATTAATTTAAAATAGTTCTGTTTTTGATGAACTATCAAAGGTATTTAAGGATCTGAATAACCAAAATTTAATAAACCAAATTAGTTCTATCAAAATCTAACATCAACCGAAAATCTAGGAATTGGTTGGGAGAGGTTGATTGTTTGAGGAGACCTAAAAAACACATTTAATATTATGATATTTTTCTTACTCTACCATATTCCTGCACACCTTCTCAAAATAAGAGATTTTTAGTCTTAATTGTTTTCTAGGTGGTACTCACATTCGGGTCTTATAATACAATATAGTGTATCATTATATAATGGTGTTATAAAGGTCATTTAGCCAGTCATAAAAGAGATGTTGTTGGCATTGTTAAACCATGCTTCTTTGGGAATTTCTTTTTTAAATTTTAAGCCCTGTTTTGCCCACTTATCCAGGGAGTAGGATGTGTCTGCATAACTTAATGATCCAGAATTTAATATGATTGTGTTGAGGCAACCTTTTAGGAATTATAGTAATAAATGTAATGCTTTTGCATCCCTAAATGATTGGCTATAACACACTCCATATCTCAGAGTATTTAAAAGAAAATAAAATCACAATACATTTACTGAAACTCACATTCCCTCACATCTTCTCATTCATTAAAGGGACAGTTAACTAAAAAATGTTCTCCCCTTTAATTTGTTCCCAATTATCCACTTTACCTGCTGGGGTGTATTAAATTGTTTACAAGTATTTCCATTACACTTATAATGGCACTTGAAATAGATTATTTAGCCTGTGGCATCCCCACCCATCCTGAAAGTTTTTGGCCTCAAGGCAAAGCTGTGTTAACACAGCCAGTAGAATAAATTACACTCCCAGTGGGTTATAATAAAATGTTAATTTTCCATTGTTCTCTCCAAGTATTGGTGATTGGTTTATGGACAGATATAAGATAAAGAAGCAGGAATATTTTCACAATGTGATAAAGCAATAAGATCTGATTATACCTACAAGCTCAAACCATTTTATTAGGTTGGGGCTTCAAAACACAAAACCAGCTAATTTATATACAAAAATAAGCCTTAAAAAAGCAAATATCATACATTTTATACTCTGCAGCTGGTAAAAAAAGTAATTGGAAACAATTTTATAGTATACTGTCCCTTTAAGCTTGAAGGGCAACCTGTTTCACTCTCTGGCTCAGTGGAACCTGATAATTTTTAAAACTGTTACAAGGCAGTAAAGGAGCCTAAATGCTGGAACTAAATGATCATCAAGAATAATATATCTCATAGAGGGGTTCCTTTAAGCTGATAATAAAAGCTGATAAAAC
Source organism: Bombina bombina (assembly GCF_027579735.1). Lineage (NCBI taxonomy): Eukaryota > Metazoa > Chordata > Amphibia > Anura > Bombinatoridae > Bombina > Bombina bombina. The sequence goes on along the minus strand of NC_069499.1, from coordinate 1,260,675,259 downwards.
AAAAGTTTATATAGAGATATGGGTTTCCTCTTTCTATCTACACAGGTTCTGTTATTCATTGGCCTATGCAATTGCAAACTCATATTTTGAAACTTCAATTAAAGGAGTTGAGGCCTATCACCTTGAAAATATGTTAGGTACCTACTTCACAATATCTTTGTTTTATATATATATATATATATATATATATATATATATATATATATATATATATATATACATACAGTATATAATATGACTAAGTTAAGGTTATGTCAGAGTATGACTGAGTGGCATTGGACATAATTTAATATCTCATTTAGCTAATATCTACTATGAATTGATTTAGCTGCATTGTGAACAAACACTGGAATGGGTGATATCAACCCCTCCCTTTTGTTCTCAACTACAGACTTGTAGAACAAAAGAAATAGACAGGACTTCTAAAAGAACAACCATTGGTCCCAAACTATAAGAGATAATGTCACATCTAAAAAGCCTTTGATCACGGTCTCAGAAGAGAGGTAATTTCTAATGAATTATTGTTGGATAGCCTTCCCAGATTGAAATCTCTTAATTAATTTAGCCTAAGAAATTCATTACTTAGATCATAGGAACTCCTATGGATAGGCAGCCGAAAGGTCTACAATTTGAGATACATTTCCATGATGACCAACAATTTAGCTGTCTATTATCACAGTGTTAAATTGTCCCACACTGAGCTGAATCCACATAGACGTCTGGGCTCATGTTACAGCTAACATATGGGAAGTTGAAAGCCTGAGAGTTAAGATTTTAACATGTCTTAACCTATGCATTTTTTAAAACAAATTATCTACATAGTTCTTAGATAAATTAATGTATACCACAGACTTCCTGAATAATATTGATAATGATCTAGGAGATACATCACATGTTACATACTGTGTTGGATATAATTAATTAAAAATAAATAACTGCATTGGTATAGATAAATGTTTAAGTTATTTCAAAATAAATACATTTTTCTTTGTTTTCCAGAAATCTAGTGAACATTACAGGGAAGAATCTGATGTGAAGATGAGGTTTCTAAATAAGATACTATAAGCTAATATATAAATGCATAGATGTTGAGCCCATGTCTTAAACACTGTTGAGACATGTATTAATACATAACTATAATACTCATGTATATCTATGATATAAGATGTGACTAGAAAATTAAATATGTACCAGTAAATCAAATGAGCTGATATACAGAATAAGTCAGATAGACATATATATATATTATTGATTGATACTACTAGTCCCTCATAAAAATGCAACTTTAAAGGCATCTTCTAAAATATTATAAATAATATACTCATGTTTAGTCTCCATAAATACATGCTAAATTGTATTAGATGGGACACATGTGTATTGACCAGATAGGTTTATTAATATCAAGAAATAGTGAATATACTAACTATACATATTAAAAATATATAAGAATCTATATTTACTGTTAACGGTGTTTAAAATGAAACTGTTTGTCTTTGTCTGCTGCCCCCGATGGCCTAAATCCAGTATTACAACCAAAAGGCATTTGGCTGTTGAAAATGACATTTCCCATTAACCAATCAGGGACAAGCCCTGTTAAGAGCCTATCAAAAGACAGCACTGTGGTGCGTATCCAAAAAGATTCACCAATGATTAGAATAAAAAGAGATGGGGTGTATCACGTGATATAGCCTCATGCAAAGAGAAAAAAGGGTCTTTTGCTTGCTAAAATTTTGACTGATAACTTTGCTGCCTTTTTGGGACACAGTCACTATAAGCAAAATTGGGCTACCTTTTTATCCATATTGCAAAATACCGCTCTTAATTTATGAGGTGAACTTCAGTTTTATCTGGTAACATATAAAAGGTTATTTCATACTTTTATATTTAAATCAAATGTATTCTATAGCTATAGTTTAATTAAAGCTGGTGATTTAAAAGGGCACTTTGTATTTTAAGTTATATCCATAGTCCTGTGTACATTAGAACTAGTCATATTAAATGCTAGAAAATCTTGTTTGCTAGATAAAGTTTTTTGTATTTTATATCTTTAAGTCAGGCATATTATTGCAGTTAAATTTCTCTGGTGTATTAATTTATTTGTAGGTTTTGTGATATATTTTAAAACTTATTTTATGGTGGATAAATAAGAGGTTATTTCAGCTCAGATAAATTGGCATATCAATTGGATGTTAAAGTATTTTTGTTATACTGTTTAACTAAACACTGTTAAGCTAACGGTCCATACTCTGGTATTTTATTGTGATTCATTGTGAGTAAAGTTAATTTTAAAGGTATATCTTTCATGATCTTTGTAAAAAATATTATAACAACATAAGCATGTATAGTTGATTAATAATCTAGTCTATTTTCTATCAGCTAGATTTGGAGTTTTGTCGGTAACGACCCGAAAAACTAACGCCGGCTTTTTTCTGGCCGCACCATAAAAATAACTCTGGTATTGAGAGTCCACAGAATGGCTGCGTTAGGCTCCAAAAAGGAGCGTAGAGCATTTTTAACGCAGCTTCAACTCTCGATACCAGAGTTGCTTACGCAAGCGGCCAGCCTCAAAAACGTGCTCGTGCACGATTCCCCCATAGGAAACAATGGAGCTGTTTGCGCTGAAAAAAAAACAAACACCTGCAAAAAAGCCGCGTTCAGCTCCTAACGCAGCCCCATTGTTTGCTATGCGGTAACCCTTCCTACGTCTGCACTTAACACTCTAACATGTACCCCGAGTCTAAACACCCCTAACCTTACACTTATTAACCCCTAATCTGCCGCCCCCGCTATCGCTGACCCCTGCATATTATTATTAACCCCTAATCTGCTGCTCCGTAAACCGCCGCTACTTACATTATCCCTATGTACCCCTAATCTGCTTCCCTAACATCGCCGACCCCTATATTATATTTATTAACCCCTAATCTGCCCCCCACAACGTCGCCTCCACCTGCCTACACTTATTAACCCCTAATCTGCCGAGCGGACCTGAGCACTACTATAATAAAGTTATTAACCCCTAATCCGCCTCACTAACCCTATAATAAATAGTATTAACCCCTAATCTGCCCTCCCTAACATCGCAGACACCGAACTTCAAACATTAAACCCTAATCTGCTGACTGGAGCTCACCGCTATTCTAATAAATGTATTAACCCCTAAAGCTAAGTCTAACCCTAACACTTACACCCCCCTAAATTAAATATAATTTACATCTAACGAAATTAATTAACTCTTATTAAATAAATTATTCCTATTTAAAGATAAATACTTACCTGTAAAATAAATCCTAATATAGCTACAATATAAATTATAATTATATTATAGCTATTTTAGGATTTATATTTATTTTACAGGTAACTTTGTATTTATTTTAACCAGGTACAATAGCTATTAAATAGTTAAGAACTATTTAATAGCTAAAATAGTTAAAATAATTACAAATTTACCTGTAAAATAAATCCTAACCTAAGTTACAATTAAACCTAACACTACACTATCAATAAATTAATTAAACTACCTACAATTACCTACAATTAACCTAACACTACACTATCAATAAATTAATTAAATACAATTCCTACAAATAAATACAATTAAATAAACTAGCTAAAGTACAAAAAATAAAAAAGAACTAAGTTACAAAAAATAAAAAAATATTTACAAACATAAGAAAAATATTACAACAATTTTAAACTAATTACACCTACTCTAAGCCCCCTAATAAAATAACAAAGACCCCCAAAATAACAAAATGCCCTACCCTATTCTAAATTACTAAAGTTCAAAGCTCTTTTACCTTACCAGCCCTGAACAGGGCCCTTTGCGGGGCATGCCCCAAAGAATTCAGCTCTTTTGCCTGTAAAAAAAAACATACAATCCCCCCCCCCACATTACAACCCACCCCCCACATACCCCTAATCTAACCCAAACCCCCCTTAAATAAACCTAACACTAAGCCCCTGAAGATCTTCCTACCTTATCTTCACCCTGCCAGGTTCACCGATCCGTCCTGAAGAGCTCCTCCGATGTCCTGATCCAAGCCCAAGCGGGGGGCTGAAGAGGTCCATGATCCGGCTGAAGTCTTCATCCAAGCGGGAGCTGAAGAGGTCCATGATCCGGCTGAAGTCTTCATCCAAGCGGGAGCTGAAGAGGTCCATGATCCGGATGAAGTCTTCTATCAACGGCATCTTCAATCTTCTTTCTTCTGGATCCATCTTGCAGACCTCCGACGCGGAACATCCTCTTCTCCCAAAGCCTACTAGCCGAATGACGGTTCCTTTAAGGGACGTCATCCAAGATGGCGTCCCTCGAATTCCGATTGGCTGATAGGATTCTATCAGCCAATCGGAATTAAGGTAGGAATATTCTGATTGGTTGATGGAATCAGCCAATCAGAATCAAGTTCAATCCGATTGGCTGATCCAATCAGCCAATCAGATTGAGCTCGCATTCTATTGGCTGTTCCGATCAGCCAATAGAATGCGAGCTCAATCTGATTGGCTGATTGGATCAGCCAATCGGATTGAACTTGATTCTGATTGGCTGATTCCATCAGCCAATCAGAATATTCCTACCTTAATTCCGATTGGCTGATAGAATCCTATCAGCCAATCGGAATTCGAGGGACGCCATCTTGGATGACGTCCCTTAAAGGAACCTTCATTCTTCAGTTGGACGTCGCCGGATGAAGATGGGTCCGCGTCGGAGGTCTTCAGGATGGAGCCGGTCCTCATCGGATGAAGATAGAAGATGCCGCTTGGAAGATGATGGTTGCCGGTCCGGATCTACTCTTCTTCCCGGATAGGATGAAGACTTTGGAGCCTCTTCTGGACCTCTTCAGCCACCGGATGATGGATCGCCAGCCCCCGCTTGGGTTGGATGAAGATTTTGGAGCCAGAACGGATCGGTGATACCTGGCGAGGTGAAGACAAGGTAGGATGATCTTCAGGGGCTTAGTGTTAGGTTTATTTAAGAGGGGTTTGGGTTAGATTAGGGGTATGTGGGTGGTGGGTTGTAATGTGGGGGGGGGATTGTATGTTTTTTTTACAGGCAAAAGAGCTGAACTTCTTGGGGCATGCCCCGCAAAGGGCCCTGTTCAGGGCTGGTAAGGTAAAAGAGCTTTGAACTTTAGTAATTTATAATAGGGTAGGGCATTTTGTTATTTTGGGGGTCTTTGTTATTTTATTAGGGGGCTTAGAGTAGGTGTAATTAGTTTAAAATTGTTGTAATATTTTTCTTATGTTTGTAAATATTTTTTTATTTTTTGTAACTTAGTTCTTTTTTATTTTTTGTACTTTAGCTAGTTTATTTAATTGTATTTATTTGTAGGAATTGTATTTAATTAATTTATTGATAGTGTAGTGTTAGGTTAATTGTATGTAATTGTAGGTAGTTTATTTAATTAATTTATTGATAGTGTAGTGTTAGGTTTAATTGTAACTTAGGTTAGGATTTATTTTACAGGTAAATTTGTAATTATTTTAACTAGGTAGCTATTAAATAGTTCTTAACTATTTAATAGCTATTGTACCTGGTTAAAATAAATACAAAGTTACCTGTAAAATAAATATAAATCCTAAAATAGCTATAATATAATTATAATTTATATTGTAGCTATATTAGGATTTATTTTACAGGTAAGTATTTATCTTTAAATAGGAATAATTTATTTAATAAGAGTTAATTAATTTCGTTAGATGTAAATTATATTTAACTTAGGGGGGGTGTTAGTGTTAGGGTTAGACTTAGCTTTAGGGGTTAATACATTTATTAGAATAGCGGTTGAGCTCCGGTCGGCAGATTAGGGGTTAATAAGTGTAGGCAGGTGGAGGCGACATTGTGGGGGGCAGATTAGGGGTTAATAAATATAATACAGGGGTCTGCGGTGTTAGGGGCAGCAGATTAGGGGTACATAAGGATAACGTAGGTGGCAGCGCTTTGCGGTCGGCAGATTAGGGGTTAGTTATTGTAGGTAGCTGGCTGCGATGTTGTGGGGGGCAGATTAGGGGTTAATAAATATAATATAGGGGTCGGCGGTGTTAGGGGCAGCAGATTAGGGGTACATAAGGATAACGTAGGTGGCGGTCGGCAGATTAGGGGTTAAAAAAATGTATTCGAGTGTCAGCGATGTGGGGGGACCTCGGTTTAGGGGTACATAGGTAGTTTATGGGTGTTAGTGTACTTTAGAGTACAGTAGTTAAGAGCTTTATAAACCGGCGTTAGCCCAGAAAGCTCTTAACTACTGACTTTTTTCCTGCGGCTGGAGTTTTGTCGTTAGATGTCTAACGCTCACTTCAGAAACAACTCTAAATACCGGAGTTAGAAAGATCCAATTGAAAAGATAAGATACGCAATTTACGTAAGGGGATCTGCGGTATGGAAAATTCGCGGATGAAAAGTGAGCGTTAGACCCTATTTTGAGTGACTCCAAATACCGGCGGTAGCCTAAAACCAGCGTTAGGAGCCTCTAACGCTGGTTTTCACGGCTAACGCCAAACTCCAAATCTAGGTCTATATAAATATATTTCAATGTGTTTATAAATTTAACTAATCTCAAGAATTTAGGAATAAATAATACATTTCAATTGTTTCGTATATACATTTTAATTGGAGGTTGTTTTAATAATAATAACAAATAAATTGTATTATTACCGTGGTATATACTGACAGATTATCTGGAGGCATTGCTAGATTATCTTTATCACATTGATATAATTGTAGTAAATAGAGATAATAAAAAAAAGAAAAAAAAATTGAAAAATTAATTTTTATTTTTTTTATTATTTCAAAATTAATATAATTTTTTGCTCTTGTTGGTCAAAATTGTATTAGCATTTTAATTTAACTAAATACTAAGCCAAATAATAATGTCTGTTACTTGAAGTGAATCAAATGAATCTGTACTCAGTGTTGAAACATATTCCCCAAAATTACCCCTCACTAAGGGCGATGTCCTTAAAATGGACATCATAGGCCACATAAAAAAGAGGTGTAATATTGCGGGTGTTTTAAATGATTATATGGATATGCTCGCAATTAAAGCTAAAAATATTGCTATTGATGATGGAAGGTGGAATGAAAAAAGGGAATTGTTCCAAGAATTATTAAAAATTAATCAATGCAAAAATCTCAAAAACGGGATGAACTAATACTCAAATCCTGGCCCCTTGTAATATGCATTATTGACAAAATGTCCACGCGCCTTGTAGAAAAGGAATTGCAAATACAGGGGCTAAAAGATGATATTCGCTCATCACGCAAATGCGAGGAGAATTTAAATATAGCCGAAAATGAAATTGTTACATTTAAACAAGACATGGCCGCCTTAGATAAGCATAACCTAAATTTACTATCCAAAATACAAGAGTTAAGTTAAATTAAAAGCCGGAAAGAACTTAGTGAACTGAAAAGACAGTCTAGCAATAATACACCCCCTTCTGTTAGCAATCATGATAATGCAGGTATTTTAAAAACCCTTAAAGAATTGATGAGAAGTGAATTACTGAACTTGAGGGAAGAATTTAAACACAGGTCACTGATTGGCTCAGAGATAAGCTTCCCACATAGACAGCCACCTCATGCTTTAAATTCAGGGAACTGCTACACTTCAGAGGGGGAGGGCAGAGATTATAGTGAGTCAGAGGGTGGATCCAGCTACCCAAATAGCCCCCATAATGCTAATATGCATAAGGGATCTCCCCACAGTAGAAGGGCAGATAGAGAATGCTCCAACCCTAACAATAAGGTCCCTAGGAAGACCCAAAATATGTCTAAAAAGGTATATAACACCCCTAAAATAATTACTTTCTTAAATGGTGCAGTACCTACATTTTCCAAAAAGGGAAACACTTCTTTAATTGACCACTTAGAAACTTATGAGAATGCTTTATCCATAATGAATGTTAATAGTGAGCAATCAAAAATTAATTTTCTGCCCTGGGTATTTAAAAGTGAACATCACAAATTATTAAATAATATGAATGTTCATTCCTGGAGTGAAACAAAATGACAGTGCAAAAAGGAATTTGGTTTTATCGCATGACCGCTGCTGCTAAAGCAGCTGTATACGGTTTGAAATGTGGCGCGAAACAAAGCCCAATTAAATTGCTTTCTGCACTAAAAAGTGCATACAGTATGGCCGAAGATTACCCCAAATCTGAGAGCTCAGAATTTGTGAATTTATTTTTTGAAGCACTGCCCTCACACATAAAAATGAATCTGGCTAGAGATTTTGATGAGAACTGCTCATTGGACTGGCTGATCAAAGAGAGTACAAAGTTATACTTCATTCAGCAGTCCAGTGAACAGGTGTTTAAAAGGGAACCAAGGCCCAGCCCCCAAAATTGTGGCAGAAACTAGGGTGTCACCTAGCCCCCTCAATTTGGAGTCTAAAAAGAAAACCTATGCAGAGGTGGCCTAAGAAAACAGGCCTTCCCCACAAAGTTTTAACTCTGCCCCGTCCCCAACATGGGCTGAGGCGCAGAGAGAATATTCTCAAAATGGGGGGCATACCCAGATAAATAGTTATCCACAAAGAGTTGAAAACCCACAAGGTAATTGGTACCCCCGTAAAAATAAATACCAAAAGTGGCAAAAATACTCTTAGGGTAACCAGACACCCCAAGTAAATAGTGCTCCCCAAGATATTAATGCTGAACAAGTTGAACCGAAAGACAACCACCTCAAAATAGGAACAATAGCTATGATTCTGAGGGATCCCAAGGATCCAGGACTCAATATCCGGGGACATAAAAAAATCGGTCCATGGGTAGAAATAGCTTGTCCAATCAAGTGGGCCAATTCAGTATGCAAGTAAGTCAATTATGTACACTATTTACTAATATGAGTCAAGATTTGAAGGCTCAGAACACTAATAATCTTTTTTAAGAGTACAGCCAGTGGCCAGCAGTGGGCCACAGGCACAGTCATAAATTACTGTGGTATTACCTGAGAGAGAGGGGAGAGATATACCAAATAAAATGATAAATGTCAATATGGTACTATTCATGTTCTCTCCCTACAGACCAGGAACGGACGATTTAGCTGTGATGACGAGGCAACCTCAGCCTGGAAGCTCTAAAAAACCTCTTCCTTTGCTGTTTTCCACTAACCTTATTCCACAGATGCAGTAACACAGGAACCCTGTTAAACCTATTATAGAGGAAAGGACTGGTAAGAATGAAGATTCTTCTGCAAAAGGTAAAGTGGCGAATACAGGTAAAACGTAGCGAAGCCCACAGATATGTAATCATGCTAATTTTATGTGTGAAATGGTAGAAACTGCAGGCAGATATTATGTTTAGCTGAGCTCCAGGATTCAGATGTTAACCTATCTGGGGATTAAGTGATACTGGATCTCAGACAACTATTTCATCCCACAGGTACTACACACAGCTAAATGAGCTAACACCCCACAAACCTAAGATAAAAGAATTTGATGGTTCACTAATAGGTGATGGGGTGACTCTCTCAAAGTCTATGGTATTGCATGGTTAAAGCTAAGCCTGGGGAACCGGGTAATAAGACACCCTGTCATTATAGTGGATCTGCCCAACTGATCGTTTGATAATTGGTAGTGATCTCCTGAAGTGACTAAGCACCATAATTGATTGCATAAAATAATGTAATTTGGTCACAAGTAAAAAGGCCTATTAATTATGAGCGGTCCAGCATAACTCACACCTGACATAACTGTCACATGGTGGAAGAGAAGCCAGATGCTGTGGAGATTCATTTTAGGAATGACTCTGTACCTGAAATCACTATCCTACAAATATATGATCAGACTCCCTTACGCGGCTCTGATAGTAATATTTTAAAATTTTGCCTGAAAAACATAGTAAATATTTCCTTAGACGGCGATGTATTAACCATATCTCTCCAGAAGGGGGACGCTATGTCTTTCAAAGGGGAGATCATTCCAAATTCCTCGCAGAAATTGAGATTGTTAAAGATGATCTATTTGTCACTTGTGACCTTGGAAAAACCAAGTATGCCAAATTAAACTTAAAACAGGAAGCTAGCTATATATAAGCGAAGGTTTATTAGCGCAGATCGCTAAACCTAAAGTGATTAAATATCTTTCTCCCCAAGATCTCTTGGTCCATGACCTGGATGACAAATGTGAAAGCTATAACATCACAGCTAAGTGTTTATTATCTATATACATAGGTAATAAATCAGTGTGAAGCACCTGTTTTTAGTTTTAAATACTCCCCATAATCAAATATACATCGGCAATTATCTCTTACATAGAAATGCCATACAAATAGATTTGATTAATCTTTCCCTCTGGAACAGGTTAAAGGGAACTCTGAAGTATTTCAGGATGAAAAATCAAATCAGCAATGCCATATGATGTGAATATGCAGGTGTCTAATGATGTTGTAATCCCTGCTGGGGCTGATAAATTCATCTTATCCTTACAGGTAAAAAGAGATCAGAAATGAAAAACTTCTGAAACACTAATATGCATCTCCCATAGAATGCAAAATCTGGGGATAACAATGACCCATACTCCTATGGTAAAATATTGGAACTATTCCAATACATGTTATTGTGCATAACATGACCCCACAGGATATAACCTTATCCAAAGGAACTACCATAGGATATGTGCTGGAATCAAGTTATTACACTTTTGGATTCCAGAAAAATGTAATTGGGCTAATATCTGAAGGATACTTAACTAAAGAACAGTTAATAGAACAATCCTTTGCATCTATGCTAGAGGGATTGTTTACAATTCAGTCTGTTTATCCCTTCAGCTCAGAGGAAGGCATCTGTAAAATTGAAGAAGCCTCCCTAGTATTTGATCAGCCGATCAAAGAGCAAGAATACCCCAATGTCCAGAATCATGGGGGCAATGTAAATTATAATCAAGGGATCTCACCTCTAGGTGGAAGAAGCCTATGAGATAGGACAGCTTGAAATCTTTCCAGGATTTTAGCAAATAGTTGAAGAGCAAATCTCCTTAGCTAATGGCTGTTCCAGTGATGATGAACGCCAACAGCTATGAGAACTTCTGATGGAGTACAAAGATATTTTTTCTAGGGATTCTTATGACTGTGGGACTACAGACTTGCACACTGCAAGAATCCAAACAGATCCCAATGCACCACCTGTCTTTATTAACAATACAGACTTCCTTTAGCCTCATATGATTCTCTTGCAGAAATCATAAGGAACCTAGAAGAAAGAGGTATCATCAGACAGGTGCACAGCTCTTATAACAATCCTATTTTAGGTGTTCTTAAGCCCCAATGGACAATGACATTTGTCTGCTCACTTAAGACAGCTAAACAAAACGAGTGTACATGTCTGGCTGGCCTGTGCCATACATTGAACAGTGCCTAGCGCAGATGCAGGGATCCAAAATATTCACTGCCATAGATTGTGCTCAGGGATATTGGATCATAAAGGTACATAAGGAGGACCAGTATAAGCTGTGCATTCTCATTCCAAAAGGCCCAATATTGTCTTCCAAAGGCTCCTGTTTGGATAGATAAATTCAGCACATGAATTTGTTGTATTTATGCATAAGGCTATGGAAAGGGGGACCTTATATTATGTTGATGATGTTTTAATCAAAAGCACATAATTTGCAAAACACATAACCGAGCTCAAACACATCCTCAGCCTACTTAAAAGGGCAGGTGTAAAATGATCCCTACAAAAAGCTCAATGGTGAGGCGGAGCTAGCCACCTAGCAGACAGGACGCACAAGTGTGGAGCTCCGAGATAAAAATCTTATAATTCTGCAGAAAAGTGCTATTTCAGGCTAAATAAGCGACTATTTTGCTGCCAATCAGTGGATACTACATAACACCCGGGTTTATGTACCCTTCATACCCTGCGGACTCGTTCCTGACCTAGGATTCCCTGACCTGCCCCGGCCGCAACGCAGCAAAGCAGCCCTGAGCTGAGGAGAGATCCAAGTGTTTGCCTACAATCAGGAGGCCAACTTATCAGTGTGAGCATTTGTCCAGCTTCTCCGGAGGGTTGGGGATCTGCTCCGGAGTGCTGGTTGTGAGTGGGTTTCTCGGCTGGGACTCTTACTGTAAGGCAGCGTGGGCGCTCTCTACCAGCCCACTTTCTGGATATCATCCGGGGTTGAACGGCTGTCGCCCCCCCCTCTATGGCTGCCTGAGGTAAATAACTAACGGAAAGTGAGCCCTTTCATACAGACTTACCCTCTGGTCGGTTGGGCCTGCGGTGAGAGCCTCCGCAAACTAGCGGCAGATTTGGAGGTGCAAACGGCAGCCCATCTTGCTTCCTCTTTTTGTCCCCGCTTTGCAGATTCAGCATAGGCCACCTGAGAAGCCTTGGAGAGCTGCCTGCATAGTGTGAGGATCGGGACCACATACGGAGGTGGCGGAGAACCGGATCTTGATTGTGCCTCAACACAAACCTTGGAGAGCAGCTGGAGTGAATCCCTAGATCGGCAGCTTTGGTGGGTGAGCACAGTGCGGGCCGCCATCTTGGGCCTGCACGCCCTTCCTAGTCTTGGTGCCCCTCAAACTCGCACCTCTTGCCGCACCTGGCCTACAGTGGCTGGAATATACCAAGCACGGGTTCTGGTAACTGCTCCACTGCTGATTAGTTGAAAGGACCAGCAGGGCCCTCACGCACGTGAAGTGCAAAGGTACTGTTTCTCTTTTATTTCTTCTTGGGCCTCACCCTGTTTTTCCATGCCCAAATATTACCTATAAGACGGCACTGAGGTGCCCTTTCCCAATTTCAACCCATTAAACCCAAGCCAATATCATTAGAGGAACTACCTAATCTGGATTCCATCTGCCCCCTGAGTGGCCGCCAAGGTTTAAACCCAGACCTAGGCTCAAAGTGGCACTCCTACCCCCTTGGGGTTTGCTTTACATACTGACCGCTCTGTTTAATAACCCCTTGGGCCTCAGAACTCTTGGTGTCCACCTTATATCTCTGCTGATGCATCAGCATATGTATCTCTGCCGCCCTGGTGCAGAGTGGAGTGTATTTTATTTTTTGTGTATTTGCAGGTTTCATTAACACACAATTTGTAATATTTTTTGTAAGTACCTAACACCCTGTAATTTGCACTCATAACTCCCCTTCTCCTGACATTTAGAGTTAAGAGGCCTGACAGATTGCACACCACATTCCCTTATCAGCTTATTGTCGGCTATCTCCCAAGATTTTCAAACCAAGAGACCTCGAGGCATTATAATAGTCAGAGAAACACCCTTCAATAGCATCCACTCCTACACTTTATTATCTTCTGCTACTGTGTCAACTAAGGTGTTCTTCCTTCTCTTCAGCAATAACCACACCTACCAACTAGGCACACAATACACTGACAAGTCCTCCCCATCCCACCTCATAGCTTGCCTTATCTGGCCACCCCAGCTAATAACACTACTTCTAGTGTAGCTTACAATTAGTAGTGCTGTGACCCTTTCTGCACCTCCCCTTTTCCGGGCCCTGCTAGTCTGGGCCGGTCACCGCCACTTTCCTTTTTCCTTCCTTTATGATCTTTTCCCATTTTCCCTGAGGTGCAGAGGAGGTCTACAGGGGCAGTTTAGCCCATATAGGTAGACACTTATCTCATACTGTTTTCTCTTCTTGTAGAACCAAGTGAAATGTTGTGATATGTATATGGTATAAGTTGGTGTTGGTTTAGCCTCACTCTTGCAAATTAAGCTATAAATGTATAATTCACAGGTATATACTTGGTGCAGGTCCTACTTAATTCATCTCCTTACAGTGCCCTGGGTGGTTCAGGATAGGGTATCTTAGTGAGAGTACTAGCTCCCTTAGGCCTTATCTACCATGCCTCACGCCTCAAGAAGAAAAACCTAAGACCCCCTGCTGGGTCCCAAAAGTCTGTCCCTTGATCATTTTCCCTCATAGCCCGGGTTAAATAATCTACTACCCAGAGGAGAGCGATCCTGAGTCACAAGATGAGGGTTCCAGTCGAGCCCCCATTCTACAGCTCACCTTAATCACTACATCAATTGAAAATTACGTTGCAAAAGATGCTGGGTTACAAACCAAGTCATCACAGCTGAAATACAACGAGTTCCGCAGAAACTTAAAAAAGATATCGCTGACATAGGCGATAGGAGTAGATACCCTTGAGCGGCAACAAGATGACCTGGCCCAGAGCATTCTAGCTTGCTCTCCTATGCCGAGACTTTAGCGGAACAAATTACTCAACTTGAATTAAAACTGGCAGATATGGAGGACAGGGCCAGGAGAAACAACATAAGATTCAGAGGATACACGAAATCAGTGGCAGCAAGCGACCTCCAAGAATTCCTTAAAATGCTTTTTTGTGGCTCTTTTAGGCCCCCTAGAGGGGCACATCGCATACCATGGAACGGGCACATAGAGCTCTCAGACCAAGATCAGTCTCATCAGATAAACCAAGGGGAGTGTAGTCTGTTTTTCACCACTTCACCTTTAAAGACCGTCTGATGCAGGGCGGTCTTTCAGCAAACCTCTATACCGGAGTCCTTGAAAGACTTTCAGCTGGATCTCTCACCCCACACTTGCAACAAAGGAAGCTTTACGCTCCTCTCACATTCCCAACTCAAGAAGGCCAACATCAAGTACACGTGGGGTTTTCCTACTAAATTAATAGTGACTAAGGACAATCAGACCCACATCATCACTTTCCCATCTTTGGGAAATACTCTTCTTGCTAACTGGGGTCTCCAACCGGACCCGGGAACTCAAGTACCATTCACTCTCGCCTCGGCCCCTGAATGGACACTGAAAGAACAGAGACCTAAATGACAGAGGCAAAATCCCCTGACCGTCTCTTTGAGGCCCCAAGCCCTACCCACTTAGGACCTGCTACCAATAGTATGAGAATACTTAAGGTTACGATTTGTGAAGACAATGTTGCACACTAAGGTTTGTTAACATAAGTGTTGAAAGTTTACAAGGTAAGATAATTTTGCAATTGTTTGTTGTGTGATTATGTCCTTCACAGTCTATAATGCCTACGATTTGGCACTAAAACATTGTTGCTGGTGGATCTGCATACCCGGGTCCTGCCGCCAACAATCCAGTGATTATTTATAGTCCAAATACTTATGCCAAAAACTCATAGAGGCTGACAAACGACGTCGGCGGTATAACTATGCCTTCTATGTCCTGACAAAATTGTACACTTTGGCTCTATCGCCATCAATCAGTGTTTTATTGGTATGTTACCCGATGATGGCGGTATGGCTATATCATTTATGTTCTAAAAGGAATAAGGTTGGGTGCTAATATATTGTTATAACTTACATTGTACATTTTGTTATATCTACCAATATTCTATAGTTGTTTACTGTTCTAGTAGTTCTGAAAACAAAAATTCAACCACTTATGTAAATACTATTGTGTGTTTAGTTTTAGCTTATACAGTTTAACTATTCTTTACTCCACATGTCTTTCAGAGAGTGGGGCTTTTCACTTCAGCCCACACCCCAATAGGCAGTGCTAGCTCATCCTCAGACTTAGGAGCCCGTATTAGGGCTCTATTTTGGTGGACTACTTCCACCGTATTTCGTTCCCTTCTCCTACCCCCCCCCCACCTTCCCCATCACCCTTGTCCTGCAAAGTTTTCTTAACCAGGATCACTAAAATTATCGAGCCATAAATGGCATCTCTTAAATTTCTCACTCACAATGTCAGAAGCCTGAACACAGTGGGTAAGCGGAGTCTTTTAGCTAGGTCCTTACGCTTCCACAAGGTAGATGTGGTCTTCCTGCAAAGAGACGCACTTACTCGCCAATAAATCCTTCCACATCTGTCTCCAAAGATTTCCCCAATCTTCGAGACAGCATCCCTATTCTAAAAAGCTAGAGGGGTGGCCATCCTAAGTACATAAGAGGATAGCTTTTTGAACCACTCCAAGTGATTAGAGGACCCCCAAGCAAGATACCTCATAGTGGTTTGTAACCTTGACCATGTTAGCATACACATTAGTCTCAATTTGACCTTCCGAACACCTCTCAGCCTAATTATCTTAAGAAGATCTTGAAAGAAATTGAACAGTTTAAACAAGGAAAGGTAATAGTTGCGGGGGACCATGAATATGGTGTGGGACAAAAGTCTAGATAGAAAAAAGCTCACCTCTCAGAGGCAAGTGATAACCCCAGACACTACGAGTGGTAGGTTTAGAGGGTTCATGACTAGCTTTAACTACTATGACATATGGAGAGGAGATCAGTACATCCCCGTGATAGAGATTTCACTCACTTTTCTCACCCTCACTCCACCCTCACTCCACCCTTCTCCAGATTGGATTACTTTTTTTGTAATCCTGAAACATTAGATTACGTACAAGCCACAAATATCCACTTATGCCCATGGTCAGACCACGACCAGGTCGTAATGGTTTTAGAATCCAGAAACACTACCAACGCAAGACCCACCTGGAGGTTACCTCCTTTTAGCTGATATTCCCTTCAGGGAAGAACTGCGGTCTGAAATAAAAGCTACATTACAGATTAACGACACTCCTGAAGTCCAAGATGACATAATCTGGGGGGCATTTAAAGCTACTACTAGAGGTCAATTTATTCGCAAACAGGCACACCTTAGGAAACAGGCGGGCCTCACTCTATCTCAGGCTCATAGTAGGTTACGCACACTAGAAACTCTACCAATGCACCTCAGACAATGTAGACTTACACCAAGAGGTCAAGGACATTAAGAAACATATATGCCAAATAGAGTTCAGGAAAACACAGAGTAACCTGTTTTGACTGAAACAGCTTATGTACTCGAAGGGAAACACGGCAGACACCATTCTTGCCAACAAAATAAGACAACGTAAAGGTGTCACACGTATACATGAACTTAAACAAGGTAAGCAGGCCTATAGGCTGCTATCCTTAATTGGCCAACAGTTTTGTGACTACTATTCTTCACTCTACAATATCCAGGACCAAGCAGAACCCATACAATTACCATCCACACAGATAGGGCCGTTCTTACAGTCTTTTGAAACTTCCTGCCCTAGATGAAACACAAAATGGGTGTATTGACATCCCCAATTACTTGCCTAGAAGTGAAGCAAGTAAAGAATTTCTGGAAGCCTCCATTATTACCATCCTAAGCCCAATAAGGACCCCGCGCTATGCCCCAATTACAGACCCATCTCTTTAATTAATACAGACATCAAAATTTACGCAAAATTCTTGCCAACAAGCTTGCAAAAGACTACTACTTCCCCTAGTCAATCCGAGACAAGTAGGCTTCATCCCGGGCCGTGAGGGGTCCGGACAAACACTAGGATACTATTAAATGTCTTATTTTGAAGCCAAAGGATTAAACAAAGCCCCTGGCCGTGCTCTCCCTAGACGCGGGAAAAGGCCTTCTGACCGGGAGCCATTGGAATACCTTTGGAAAGTTCTGGAGGCCTTCCAGTTCCCAGCACAAGTTATACTTGCAGTGAGAGCACTGTACTCTGCCCCCCATGCCTCGGTCAGGGGGCCTCGGATTTTGTTATCATCCTTTCCCCATATCTAATGGCACACCGGCAAGGCTGCCCTTTCTCCCCCATTCTGTTTGCTCTGGCTATCGAGCCTCCTTGCTGCAGCTATTAGAAAAGATAAGGAATCTAGTAGAATTACACTACATGGCACGACACACAAGGTGGCTCTATTTTCAGACGATACCACAGTCTTCACCTCCAAACCATTACAAACCATACCCAAGCTTCTGTCCCTGCTGGAAACATTTAGCGGTCTCTCTTACTATAAATTAAACCAAACCAAATCAGAAATATATTTACAGGGATTCTCGGCATAAACATGTTATTAATAACTCCTACATCTCTCATCTAGGTGTGAAAATCTCTTCCTCAAATGTTCGATGACAATTATAGGCCTCTCCTATCGGAACTCAGGTCTTTAGGTCAGAAATGGAATTTTAAAATGATCTCATGGTTGAGTCGCATTGCTGCCCTTAAAATGAGTTTCCTTCCGAAACTCACTTATGTTTTCAGATGCCTCCCACTCAGAATTCCTTGCTCCCTTATCCTGCAATTTCAGGGTGCATGCACCAAATATATTTGGCAAGGTAAACCTCCTTGTGTTGCCCACAGATATCTCCAATACGCCAGAATGGACGGGGGTGGCCTCCCCGTCCATATCCAGATACTATGAGGCAGCAATGCTTACGCATATATCTCAGTGGGGCATAATAGGCTCGGACAGCAAATGGAGATGCTTAGAACAGGCGTCACTACCATTTAATTTGTCTCTAAGAGACTTAGTCTAGATACCTCCTCATTGCAGGAGACTTCTTGGCATAACTAACCCTGTGATTAAAGAATGTCTTGTAGTCTGGGACCAAATACGTCATTATAAACAAATAGCCCCTCATCCTTCCCCTATTACCGCCCTCTCGGGGCTCCTTTCGGGCCTATCTGACTCACACCCAGTCACCTGGGCTGTTAGGATTTAGTAAGGTAGCGGATTTGTGGTCCCCAACCTCCCAAAGATATTATGCGGAACTATCGCACATTGACAACCCCAAATCTGTCCCATCGTATATGGCGTTTGAATATGTCAGGGTCATAAGCTTACTCTCCAGATGGGGTTTTAGACCTTCCTCCTCCCGACAGCTGACTATTTGGGAGGACAGATGGCAGCAAGGTTGACGACTAGGCAAACCGTTATCATTGCATTACACCCTTATGGAAGGTGTGTCTCCGGAGGATAGGGCGTCGCATATCCTTAAATGGGAACAGAAATTGAATTTATCAATTCCAGTGAAAGATTGGCAACGTACACTCTTACTTACTAAAAAGGTGTTACATTGCGTCACTATCTATGAAACATACATTAAGCTCCTCATGCATTGGTACTACGTTCCGACCAGGTTGGCCACACTCTTCCCCACAACCTCCTCGGCTTGCTGGAGGGAATGTGCCCACAGGGGTGATATGCTCCATATTTGATGGCATTGCCCCAAACTTCAATCGTTATGGTCTCAAAGCTTCACGGTGCTGGCAAGCATGGGAATACAAGTTCCCAGGACCCCCGAGGTGGCCCTCTTTCACTTAGGTACACACAAACTTCCCAGACACCAGGGCACACTATGCATCTACTTATTTTCTGCTATCAAACTATCCATAGCTAGGGCCTGGAAGAGGATCAGTCCCCCCACTTGGGTGGACGTGATCTCCCTGATGGCTTACATTTATTCTATGGAAAAAAATATATACTACACTATGGGTAAACTAGACTCATTCGAGTTAATTTGGTCACATCGGAAAGACAGGTTTAACACTCAGTGGCTCCCGAGCTTTGAGGCTTAAATAGAGGTTTCTGACCCGAGAGTAGAGACAGGGCCATTTGTGCACAATACCCCCCCTCACCCATAACTTAGGTGATCCTCATATATAAACTTTAGAGAACTAATTAACTCAGCCATTCCACCCAACACCCCCCCCCTTCCCTCTCCCCTTCTGTCCATAATTCGGTTTTTGAATCCAGGTGGCTCCCCTCTGTGTGTTAGGGAGAACTGGTTCTCAAATTGCTCAGTTATTTATTTTACATTATCAATCTTGGTTGTGACGTGATACAATATCTATGTATAAACATGTAACTTGTTTCTGTAGTATGCTTAGATCGTACTGTTGATTGTATTCTTATATTGATATATTAATCTTTAAAAAAAAAAAAAAAAAA
This sequence comes from Bombina bombina, assembly GCF_027579735.1. Lineage (NCBI taxonomy): Eukaryota > Metazoa > Chordata > Amphibia > Anura > Bombinatoridae > Bombina > Bombina bombina. The sequence continues at coordinate 1,260,655,579 of NC_069499.1, read as the reverse complement.
AAAGCTCAATGGTGCCGCATTCGTGTAAACTTCTTGGGACATGAAGTTACTTCTGAAGGGTTAAATCCTCAGAAGAAAAAGGTGGAAGCTATAATAAATTCTATAAACCCAACTAACTTAAAGGAATAGAGATCATTCCTGGGTATGACAAATTATTCTCGCAAATGTATTGATAATTATGCAGAAATAGCTAAGCCACTGCTATTTCTTCTAAAGAAGGATATGAAATGGCACTGGAGTGAGGCTCAAGAGACAGCCATATGAGAGCTGAAGAGGAAACTCACTCAAGCACCTTGCTTAGCATACCCTGAAGGGGGTAAACCTTTCTACTTAGAGACAGGTTACACAGATATAAGCAGGAGTGCTGTTTTATACCAAAAGCATGATAATTTAAGCAAAGTCATTGCTTATGTGAGCAAAACCAGTAGAAATAAAAATTTAGTGATTGCTTATAAAGACCTATTATCTACTGTATGAGCTCTACAAAATTTCTGCAGCTATACTGTATACAGGGCGAGAAAATTATTGTTGAAACGGCCCACCAGCCTTTGCTATATCTGCAAAGTGAGAGAATAAGAGATGGGAATCTGTCTAATAGCCACATAACAGCTTGGACTCTTTCCTTACAAGGCACACCTTTTTTTAGAAATTTGCTTTAAGCAAAACAAAAAGAATCCAGTCGCACAGGGGCTTGCTGAGCTCCACGAACATACTGCTAAAGATCATTGAGAGGTTATTAGAATATGATTTCCTGGAGGAACAATTGCTTTCCCTGTATAAAATCTACAATGAGAACCATTACCAAACATTACCTTGGGTATATGTTGATGGTTTTTCTTACTATGCCACTATTGATAATGAGCGCAGATTAGTCGCCAATCAAGATGGCTATTGTACATGATATTCATGAATTTGTGATCATTGCTGACTCAAATTATTTGCGTGACAGTTTTATTGAATACCTGCCAACTTAGAAAAGAAATGGCATGCAGAAAACTAACAACAAACCAGTCAAACATGGCAAGTTGTTCTACGAGATTGATAATCTAGTGGTATCCAATGGGTTAACCATACACTGGAAGAAGACCAAGGGTCATTCCAGAATTCAAGGTCCTGATAAAGAAGGAAATGATTTTGCGGATTCATTAGCCAAACAAGAAGCCATAACTGGAGAACTCCTTAATATCGACCACTTAATGGGTGCAATTCAGGTAGAAGCCATTACCAGAAACCAGGCTTAACAACATAGTGAGCCTAACCTGGTACAATGGAGCCAGTATTCTACTAGTGAGGACCTGTCAGTATATACCAGGGTTATAATACAATTTATGTATATTATTATTTAAAACAACCTCCAAATAAAATGTATATATGAAACAAATGAAATTAATAATTATTCCTAAATTCTTTAGATTAGTTAAGATTTATATACACATTGAAATATATTAAAGTGCCAGTAAACCTAAAAAATAATGTTACATAATTCTGCACATAGTGCTAGCTTTATAGAACATAATATATCCGGTGAACTTTTATAAAAAAACAGGGTTTTCCAGACCCGCCCTCTGTGCTCTACTGAGTGGGTCTGGTTTTCCCTCAGAGAGCATCTGGCCAGCTGTCTAGTAACAGCCCGGCCCAACCGCGCCATTACACTCAATGCAGCTCGCTCCTCCTCTGTATACAAGTTTCTTTGAAATGGATAATTTGAGATATCCTGGCCTGTAATGTATACCCAGTCACAGCAAGGGGGGTCTGTGTCATCCTGAGATTTTACAGATGTGAGTCCCTTTGTTCTGTAATCAGGAAAAAGGGGGGCTGGTCTATTTTGGTTATAGCCCACACAACTCATGTCAAGGTAAATCTTAGCTGACATCAAATATCAAAATGTATTTGATACATATGTAGTTTATTTAATGCTATTCACAGGTACCCTGACATAATTTCCCCTTCCAATTTTAAATAGATGTACGACACATGTATTTGAATTGGCTGAAAGTCAGTGGCACTTGGTGAGTGTATTGACGGTATCCACCAGAGAATCTTCTGATGAGGAGATTACGTTATTTTTCGATCCTTACTCGCTAGGCATCTTTAAACTACAATATTTCTTAATGCATTTGGGGATATGACACTTCATTCTCCCTCTATGACTTGTAGCTGGGATTTAGGATGGCACGCTCGCAACTTATTAATAGGGACCCATTTGTCCATAAAAGTATCATTTTTAGGGATCCTTATTTTATAGGCAACTGAAGATATTTTGTCAGTAATGACAAAAGAACCCTTCCATGATGGAATTAATTTCTTCTCCTTAACCTGATCTCTTCCAAAGTTATAAAGATAAACTTTAACATTTATTTCATAGTTCTTTTTGGATGTTTTAAGATCATAATAGGTTTTAGCAGCAGTTGCAGATTTTTCTATGTTTCTTTGAGCAAATACAAAGGCATATTGCAGGTGCTTCTTTAAGTTCTCCACATATTGATGTGTATTAGCAGCGTTTATCAAGTTCTGGTCTGATGTACGGTACAGTAGATGCTGCGGTAGAACCATTCTTCTACCAGTCATCAACTCAAAAGGTGACATCTTTGGTAGCACTACTTGGAGTTGCTCTTAATGCCATTAGGACTAGAGGTAGTTTTACATCCCAGTCTTTAGCCAGTTTCACTCACAAACTTTTTGAGTATTTTCACAATGGACTGGTTGTAACGCTCTACTGCCACCACTTGAGGCAGCTCTATAAGCAATATGGAGCTTTCTTTTAACCTCTAGTATTTTCCACATTTTTGTCATCACTTCGCTAGTGAAGTGGGTTCCCCCGATCTGATTCGATTCTCTGGGGCAAACCAAATCTGGAAAAACACGTGGTTGATGAGCAATGCTGCGCATGTTTCAGCACTGTTGTTAGGTGCACTGATGCACTCTACCCATTTAATGAACATGCATGTCACTGTCAACATTTGTTTGTTACCTCTTGATGATCTTGCTACTGGACCAATAAAATCAATTTGTATATCTGACCATGGCATTACCATCCCCCTTTTCTGCAATGGCGCACTATGCGTTGGTGCAGTGGGTTGGAATTGTGGACAGATTAAACAACCTTGACAGTAGGTTTGAACATCCTTCAACATATGTGGCCAAAAGGCGTAGTCACGCAATATTTCATACGTTAGTTTGGCACCACGATGGCCAGATGTGGGAGCATCGTGGGCATGTTGAAGCATGAGACCTCTGAATTTTGTAGGTACCACCCATTGCTGGAGGTTCTAATTAACAAACCATCTTGTAACTTGAATTGTGATTTGGATTTTATTAAGATTTTAAGATCTTCCTTGCCAATACCATCCTCTTTTGAGATGGGGTTGCTTTTATGATCTTCTATGTGTTTATAGAAGATGCCTACAATGGGGTCTTCTTTTTGACTAGTGATTAGGTCCTCACTAGGAGAATCCTGATTCCATTGTACCATTTTAGGCTCACTCTGTTGTTTAGCCTGGTTTCTGGTAATGGCTTCTACCTGAATTGCACCATTAAGTGGTCGATATTAAGGAGTACTCCAGTTATGGCTCCTTGTTTGTCTAATGAATCCGCAAGATCATTGCCTTGCTTATCAGGACCTAGAACCCTGAAATGACCCTTGGTCTTTTTCCAGTGTATGGTTAACCCATTGGACACCACTAGATTATCAATCACACAGAACAACTTGCCATGTTTGACTGGTTTGTTGTTAGTTTTCTGCATGCAATTTCTTTCCCAAGTTGGCAGGTATTCAACAAAACTGTCACGCACATAATTTGAGTCAGCAATGATCACAAATTCACAAATATCGTGTTCAATAGCCATCTCAATGGTTTTTAGAACAGCAGTTAGTTCTGCAACTTGACTGGATCTTGGTCCAATGTTGAAACCTACAGAAATATTTGGGAATCCACTTGCCCAAGTTATACCAATGACAATGACTAATTTGCGCTCATTATCAATAGTGGCATGGTAAGAACAACCATCAACATATTCCCAAGGTAATGTTTGACACTGGTCCTCATTGTATATTTTATAGGGGGAAAGCAATTGTTCCTCCAGGAAATCATCTTCTAATAATTCTTCCCCATGATCCCTAGCAGTGCAGTCATGGATTCTTTTTATTTTGCTTGTAGCGAAATTCTAAAGGCCATCCTTCTAAGGAAAGAGTCCAAGCTGTTATGCAGCTATTAGACACATTTCCATCTTTTATTCTTTCACTTTGCAGAATTAGCAAAGGCTGGTGGGCCGTTTCTATCATAATTTTTTCACCCTGTATATAGCTGCAGAAATTTTGTAGAGCCCATACAATAGATAAGAGGGCTTTTTCTCAATCGCTAAATTTTATTTCTACTGGGGATAAAGTTTTACTCGCATAAGCAATGATTTTACTTAAATTATCATGCTTTTGATATAAAACAGGACTCATGCTTATATCTGTGTAACCTGTTTTTAAGTAGAAAGGTTTACCACCTTAAGGGTATGCTAAGCAAGGTGCTTGAGTGAATTTTCTCTTCAGCTCCTTGATGGCTGTCTCTTGAGTCTCACTCCAGTGCCATTTCACATCCTTCTTTAGAAGAAGTAGCAGTGGTTTAGCTAATACTGCATAATTATCAATACATTTGCAAGATTAATTTGTCATACCCAGGAATGATCTCAATTCCTTTAAGTTAGTTGGGTTCTTAGAATTTATTATAGCTTCCACCTTTTTCTTCTGAGGATTTAACCCTTCAGAAGTAACTTCATGTCCTAAGAAGTTTACATGAGAGCGGCACTATTGAGCTTTTTGTAGTGATAATTTGACACCTGCCCTTTTAAGTTGGCTGAGGACGTGTTTAAGTTCAGTGATGTGTTTTTCAAAGTCTGTGCTTTTGATTAAAACATCATCAACATAAGATAAGGTACCCCTTTCCAGTGAATCAGACATAGCCTTATGCATGAATACAGCAAATTCATGTCCTGAATTTATGTATTCAAACGGGAGCCTTTGGAATGCATACTGGACCTTTTGGAATGAGAATGCAAGCTTATACTGGTCCGCCTCATGTACCTTTATGGTCCAATATCCCTGTGCACAGTCAATGGCAGTGAATATTTTGTATCCCTGCATCTGCACTTGACATTGGTCAATGTATGGCACAGGCCAGCCAGACATGTACACTCATTTGTTTAACTGTCTTAAGTCAGCACACAAACAGCATTGTCCATTGGTCTTAAGAACACCTAGAATAGGATTGTTATAAGAGCTGTGCACCTGTCTGATAATACCTCTTTCTTCCAAATTCCTTATGATTTCTGCAAGAGAATCATATGAGGCTGAAGGAAGTCTGTATTGTTTAACAAAGACAGGTGGTGCATTGGGATCTGTTTGGATTCTTGCAATTTGCAAGTCTATAGTCCCACAGTCATAAGAATCCTTAGCAAACACATTCTTGTACTCCTCAGGAGTTCTCGTAGCTGTTGGCATTCATCATCACTGGAACAGCCATTAGCTAAGGAGATTTGCTCTTCGACTATTTGCTGAAATCCTGGAAAGATTTCAGGCTGTCCTATCTCATAGGCTTCTTCCAACCTAGAGGTGAGATCCCCTTGATTATAATTTACATTGCCCCCATGACTCTGGGTATTGGGCTATTCTTGCTCTTTAATCGGCTGATCAAAGCCTAGAGAGGCTTCTTCAATTTTACAGATGCCTTCCTCTGAGCTGAAGGGATAAATAGACTGAATTGTAAATAGTCCCTCTGGCATAGATGCAAAGGATTTTTCTATTAATTGTTCTTCAGTAAAGTATCCTTCAGGTATTAGCCCAATTACATTATTCTGGAATCCAAAAGTGTAATAACTTGATTCTAGCACATATCTTATGGTAGTTCCCTTGGATAAGGTTATATCCTGTGGGGTCATGTTATGCACAATAACATGTATTGGAATAGCTCCAATATTTACCATAGAAGTATGGGTCATTGGTATACCTAGATTTTGCATTCTATGGGAGAGGAAAATTAATGTTTCAGAAGTTTTTAATTTCTGACCTCTTTTTACCTGTAAGGGTAAGAGGAATTTGTCAGTCCCAGCAGGGATTACAATATCATTAGACACCTGCATATTCACAGTATATGGCAATTGCTGGTTTGATTTCAGGGCTGCACTTTCATCCTGAAATACTTCAGGGTCCCCTTTAAACCTGCTCCAGAGGCAAAGGTTAATGAAATCTATCTGTATGGCATATCTATGTAAGAGATCATTGCCGATATAAATTTGATTATGGGGAGTATTTAAAACTAAAATAGGTGCTTCGTTGATTTATTACCTATGGATATAGATAATAAACACTTAGCTGTGACATTATAGCTTTCAGATCTGTCATCCAGGCCGTGGACACAGTGGTCTTTGGGAGAGAGATATTTAATCACCTTATGTTCAGCTAACTGTGCTAATAAGCCTTTGCTAGCTTCCTGTTTTAAGTTCAATTTAGCATATTTGGTTTTACCAAGGTCATGCACTTGTATAGTGATAAATAGATCATCCTTACATCTCTCAATCTCTGTGAGGTATTGAGTGTGGCCTCCCCCTTTAGGGGATTTAGGGTCCCCCTTGTGGAGAGATATGGTTAATACATCACCGTCTAAGGAAATATTTGCTATCTTTAAGGCAAAATTTTAAAAGTATTACCATCAGAACCACTATAAGGAGTCTGATCAGCTATTTGTAGGATAGTGATTTCAGGTATAAAGTCATTTCTGAAATGAATCTCCACAGCATCTGACTTCTGTTCCACAACGTGACAGTTATGTCGGGTGCAAGATATATCGGATCACTCATAATTAATAGGCCTTTTTACTTGTGACCAAATTACATTATTTATGCAATCAATTATGGTGCTTAATCGCTCCAGGAGATCACTACCAATAATTATGACCCTGTTTCTCAGTTTAAATTTTAACCATGCAGTACTGTAGACTTTGAGAGAGTCACCCCCAACACCTATTAGTGAACCATCAAATACTTTTATTTTAGGTTTGTGGGGTGTTAGCTCATTTAGCTGTGTGTAGTACCTGTGGGATAAAATAGTTGCCTGAGATCCAGTATCAATTAATCCCATGATAGGGTTAGCAACTGAATCCTGGATCTCAGCTAATACATAATATCTCCCTGTAGTTTCTACCATTTTACACTTAAAGTTTGCATGTTTACACATCTGTGGGCTTCGCCACAAGATACCTGGATTCGCCATGTTACCTGATGCAGGAGAATTTTTATTCTCACCAGTCTCTTTCTCTAAAATAGGGCTGACAGGGTACCTGTGTACTGAATCTGTGGGAATAAGGTTAGTTTAAAACTGTAAAGGAAGAGGTTTGTTAGAATTTCCCGACTGAGGTTGCTTGTCATCACAGCTAAAACGTATGTTCCTGGTCTGTAGGGAGAGAATATGATTAGTACCATTATTGACATTTATAATTTTATTTGGTATATCTCTCTCCTCTTTCTCAGGTAATACCACAGTATTTATGACTGTGCCTCACTGCTGGCCACTGGCTGTACCCCTAAAAAAGGATTATTAGGGTTCTTTTTAAAATCAAGATTTAATTTCTTATATGCTTTCAGCAAAAGATGACTCCCTGTTTTCTCCTGCTATTTTCCATTTGAGACGTACGTCTGAGCTTTGTGTATTTGAAACTCAGTAGGGGACACTTAACACCTAGATGAAAGCAGCTATATCCTCTGAGTATGTTTGTATATTCAGATATCAGTTCAGACTAAGCGAGTGCTTTTTCAGATAGGTAAAAACTCTGCATACAAGTTTCCTTTTAAATGGATAATTTGAGATATCCTGGCCTGTAATGTATACCCAGTCACAGCAAGGAGGTCTGTGTCATCCTGAGATTTGTAGATGTGAGTCCCTTTGTTCTGTAACCAGGAAAAAGGAGGGCTGGTCTATTTTGGTTATAGCCCACACAACTCATGTCAAGGGAGATCTTAGCTGACATCAAATATCAAAATTTATTTGATACATATGTAATTTATCTAATGTTTTTCACAGGTACCCTGACAGACAAGTCAAAAAGAAGACCCCATTGTAGGAATCTTCTATAAACACATAGAAGATCCTCAAAGCAACCCCATCTAAAAAGAGGACGGTAATGGCAAGGAAGATCTTAGAATCTTAATGAAATCCAGGTCACAATTCAAGTTACAAGATGGTTTGTTAATTAGAACCTCCAAAATTGGTATCCAGCAATGGGTGGTACCTACAAAGTTCAGAGGTCTCATGCTTCAACATGCCCATGATGCTCCCACATCTGGCCATCATGGTGCTAAATTAACGTATGAAATATTGCGTGACTATGCCTTTTGGCCACATATGTTGAAGGATGTTCAAACCTACTGTCAAGGTTGTTTAATCTGTCCACAGTTCCAACCCACTGCGCCAACGCATAGAGCGCCATTGCAGAAAAGGGGGATGGTAATGCCATGGTCAGATATACAAATTGATTTTATTGGTCCAGTATCTAGGTCATCAAGAGGTAACAAATACATGTTGACAGTAACATGCCTATTCACTAAATGGATAGAGTGCATCAGTGCACCTAACAATAGTGCTGAAACATGCACAGTATTGCTCATCAACCACATTTTTTCCAGATTTGGTTTACCCCAGCGAATCAAATCCGATCGGGGGACCCACTTCACTAGCAAAGTGATGACCAAGATGTGGAAAATACTAGGGGTCAAAAGAAAGCTCCATATTGCATACAGAGCTGCCTCAAGTGGTGGTGTAGAGCGTTACAACCAGTCCATTGTGAAAATCCTCAAAGAGATTGTGAGTGAAACAGGTAAAGACAGGGATATAACATAACCGATAGTCCTAATGGCATTAAGATCAACTCCAAGTAGTGCTACTAACATGTCACCTTTTGAATTGATGACTGGTAGAAGAATGGTTCTACCTCAACATCAATTGTACCGTACATCAGACCAGAACTTGATCAATTTTGCCAATACGCATCAATATGTGGAGAACTTAAAGGGACACGGAAGCACCTGCAATATACCTTTGCATTTTCTCAAAGGAACATAGAAAAGTCTGCAACTGCCGCTAAAACCTTTTATGATCTCAAAATGTCCAAAAACGTATATGAAATAAATTATAAAGTTTATCTTTATAACTATGGAAGAGATCAGGTTAAGGAGAAGAAATTCCTTCCATCATGGAAGGGTCCTTTTATCATTACTGACAAAATATCCCCAGTCGCGTATAAGATTAGGATCTCTAAAAATTATACTTTTATGGATAAATGGGTCCATATTAATCAGTTGTGAGTGTGCCATCCTAGGTCCCAGCTACAAGTTATAGAGGGAGAATAAAGTGTCATATACCCAAATGCACTACATAAATATTGTAGTTTAAAGATGCCTAGCTAGCAAGCATGAGGGCTCAAAAATAACGTACTCCCTTCATAAAAGACTGTCTATGATGCACACTGTCAATACACTCACCAAGTACCACTGACTTTAAACCAATTCAAATACATGTGTCCTACATATATTTAAAATTGGAAGGGGGATTTTATGTCAAGGTATGTCTGAGTGGCATTGAATATTACATAATTTAATATCTCATTTATCTAATATCTACTATGAATTGATTTAGCTGCATTGTGAACAAACACTGGAATGGGTGATATCAACCCCTCCCTTTTGTTCTCAACTACAGACTTGTAGAACAAAAGAAATAGACAGGACTTCTAAAAGAACAACCATTGGTCCCAAACTATTAAAGATAATGTCACATCTAAAGAGCCTTTGATCAAGGTCTCAGAAGAGAGGTAATTTCTAATGAATTATTGTTGGATAGCTTTCCCAGATTGAAATCTCTAAATTAATTTAGCCTAAGAAATTAATTACTTAGATCACAGGAACCCCTGTTGATAGGCAGTTGAAGGTCTACAATTTGAGATACCTTTCCAGGATGACCAACAATTTAGCTGTCTATTATCTCAGTGTTAAATTGTCCATGCGAGCTGAATCCACATAGGCGTCTGGGCTCAGTGTTACAGCTAGCATATGGGAAGTTGAAAGCCTGAGAGTTAAGATTTTAACATGTCTTAAACCTATGCATTTTTTAAAACAAATTATATACAGTATATAGTTTCTTAGATAAATTAATGCATACCACAGACTGCTGAATAATATCAATAATGATCTAAGAGATACATCACATGTTACATACTATGTTGGATATAATGAAATTAAAATAAATAACTGCATTGGTATATATAAATGTTTAAGTTATTTCAAAATAAATACATTTTTCTTTGTTTTCCAGAAATCTAGTGAACATTACAGGGAAGAATCTGATGTGAAGATGAGGTTTCTAAATAAGATACTATAAGCTAATATATAAATGCATAGATGTTGAGCCCATGTGAAATAACTGCATTTAAATGGTACCTAAGACTCTATAAATCTTAGTATCTATTTGCTATACACTTTAGTGAAAGGCTAATATTACGTTTAATAATCCCTTATGAATTATTATACCCACTATATAATATTAACACACAATCACTAGCTTAAACTACTTGTAAGGTCATAAACTCACGAAGTCTTATTCCAGCAGTAACAAAACTTTTATTACAATGAGGCTAATTAAACATTATTACAATATGCAGATTAAATATAAATTACACATATGCAAATCACTTATAAATACTCAGCAGTGAACTATACATCAATATTACACTAATACATTTGCCCAATCTATGTGAAAGTATGGTGTGCTGAAATTATGTGTCTGTAAGGATCACTTACTTCTGATGTTAGCTGTGGTCACCATTCCAATTGAAAAAGAGTGAAAAGAGGGTGAACTCCAGTATTCCTGCTACTTTTATTGTAAGTTTTTCATCCCTCCCACAATGATGATGTCACTCATAAGCAAGCCCCCATTGTAATTTTAAGAGTATATGGTTTCATCCTGCATGTGCTTTGGGGGTAGGGAATGGCATTAGCCTTAGACAAAGGATCTTAAGCCAGCTGGTCATCCTTCTCAGATGGGGGTCTGGTAATGTGATCTTTCTACATTCCATAGTGACCTAGTATCTGAATGAGGAGTTAACCCCTTCTTGACCATTCAGCTGAGTTCTTGTAGAATACATATACCATATATATATGTATATATATATACCCCTTCCAGACCATATGTGAATTCAGATCATGCCATTATTACATTCCCCCTTTTGGCAATGGAGGTTACCATACCCTTCCATTCCAATGGTTGTTTTATATGAGTGAATCTGATGGAAGATTCCTAACCCCACCTATGTGTGATGGCTATATTAGTGTACTAAAGACGCCTCCATTCGCATACCATAATATAAGTGATATACACGTGCAATTAATGATTTTAAATAACAACACATACAAATTTGAATAATTATACATAATATAGAAATAAATAATATGATTATAAATGGATGTATAAACAGATTTCCCAATGCAGAACCCCATGATGACTGTTTCGAAAAGGAATTTGCTAATTTCTGCCACCAGGTTGCACTTGACATCTCCGTAAAAGTATGTTCAATCCTTTGTAGTTCTTGTTCCTGATGGTAGAAATTTACATGAACACGTTCCCCAAAATTTTTAAGATGTTCTAGTAACACAGAGTCTTTTTGCAATAAGGTTACCCATTTTTGCCAAGGTGCATCATCTACTAATATTGGGGTTATGAGTGGAGCCCCCAAGGTAGCATTATATGTGAGTAACTGTGGGACAGTGAAGTTAAACTGTAGTGAACTTATCCTCACAAGGGTACCCAGTAATACAATAAATCCCTGGTGTGATTTGTTCCCTTGAATTACACCTGTCAAACCATACATGCACTTCATCTTTAGGCTTCAATGCAACAAAACACACCTTTCCTTGTCCTAAGGGAAAAATCATATCTTGGGGATTAACTTTCTCCACAAAACCATTGCAATATGAGTGATTATGCCAGCAGGAATCAAAAATTATTCTTGCCTGGTTGGGTAGACATAAAATTTTAGAAGGAAACCTTATGCAGCCAGACATATCTACCTGTTCCATATGGGAACCATTCCATATAAAATTTGGGAACTCTAACTCATGATGCAAAACATGAGATTCTGTGACAGGTGTTCCTAGTGAAAACAAATGATAAACATTCTGATAGGTACCACTAGTGGGCACAAGTGAAGTAGCCCTGCATATATTTTCCCTGCAGCCCAACCAACTGTTTAACCATAATTCTCTGTGTTTTGATGCAAAACTGTTAACAACAGACTGCTCCCACCCTCCCAAAGGTGTATGGTTATTTTCCATAGCCTGTGCTATTAATTTAAAGTCAGTTAATAATTCTGTTTGCATGGAAATACACACAAAATCCCAGGATACTTCCCTTAACCTGCTAATTACTCCTATCAGTATTTCCTCTGTATGTTGAATGGCAGGACCCTGAACCTGAATGACTGTCTGTGTCAGTGTCTCTACCAGAGTGTTTATCATTTGTTGCGTATGAATCCCTTTTGCATTTAACATCCCCTGAGACTGTAAGGTTGCTGTTAAGCTGGATATGTCAATGGAATTTACCACACCTAGCCCTGTTCCCACACCTCCCAAAACTGTATCCACAATATCCCTCCTAGTCCTTCTCCTAGTACCTTCTGCCCACTTAAACTAATGCTTTTTCCATAGTGGCAGTAATTCGGGAACAATTTTGGTAATGTGTGGAAACTAGCCAATCCATTATTTTAATCTTCCACGTGATAAATTGGAATGTGGCATCCCTCAATACTGAGTTGGCTTGATTGTACTTGTTGAAATGGACCGCTAGAAACAACACTTTTCCCCCTTACACATTGGAGTATTGTCATAATGTTTCATCTTTGGTGTAGTGATTAAAGTAGAATAGATCAAAGGCGCAAACGTGGTTGTTTCCTTTATTTGATCTATTTTTAAGTATACTTCAATCCCTCCACCAAAGTTGGCAGCTGTAACCCTCCAATTAATCCCTTCTCCAATTTGTTGTTCAAATATAACCTTGGTTATATTATAGTTATCGCCATTTATAGTGTGAATAGGATTTGTAAATGTTGTAGACACAGAAACACCTTCTCCCACCAGACCTACAGTCCATTTTCCCCAAGCCACCCACTTACATTCCCATTCAACTTTATTACCCTGATTGACCCTCCAAAAACCAATTAAATTGTCTTGATGTTTTTCTGCAAATATTTCAATTTTCCCACCCACATTAAAAGTCAATTTTCCCAAACAATCTTTGTGAAGGTTTTGAGAGCTCCATAAGCCTGTCCATCCTTTGATGATGCTGCTTGAGCTCCATCTACGACTCCTTGTGAGGTTTGTGATTGAAAGTTCATTACAGTCACAGATTGGAAGTTTTTAGCAATAACACCCACACAAATACAAATAGGTTTGTGGCGATCATTCCTCTCAGGCTCCACATAATGAAATCTGTCAAAAAAAAGATTAAGAGAATATCAGTTCTTAGCAGAAATATCTACATCTGGGACAACTGTCCCTCTATACAATTTACATTGGTCAACATGGACCCATTTGTAACCAGGCTGCCTTCTGGTTTTCCCAGGGGTTGATCTTTCTATTTTAATTACAGTATTACCCAATTTGTCCAAAATTCTATAAGGTCCTTCCCAATTTGCATCCCAGGGAGAATTTTTGCGAAATTTTTTAATCATGATCAATCCCCCCTTCTCAAACAGAGGTGTTTGAGGTGTAGATGAAAATTTACAATCTGTTGGGGCCATATTAGAGGCAGCAAAAATTAGCAGTGAGCTCAACTGCTCCTGAATTTGGGAGAGATATTGATCTCTAGACACAGATTCTCTCAAGGGAGTAGACAATTGTGGTTCACCTGGGTGGCCTAATGCCATCTTTCTCCCTGTCATGAGCTCATAGGGAGAACACTTGGTAGCATTGATGGTGTAGCTCTAATAGCCATTAGAACTGCTGGAAGATGTGTGACCCATGATTTACCATACTGGGAAAGCATTTTTGACAATTTTGTTTTTTAATGTGCGATTCATGGCTCTCAAACTATACCAGAGGATTGTGGATGATATGGTACATGAAATCTTGTCTGTATTCCCAGTAGGGCACAGAGATTTTGCATTAACCTGACCTGTAAAATGTGTACCCCTGTCTGATTCAATGAGTGTTGGAAACCCCCATCTTGAGAAAACATGTTCCCCACAGTGCTCTGGCAGTAGCCTGTGCAGTATCACAACGAAGTGGAATAGCCTCAACCCATTTTGAAAAAAATATCTACAATTACTAGGGCATACCTAAGACCCCCCTTTGATAATGGAAGTGGGCCTATAAAATCAATTTGGATAGCTTTCCAGGGGCCATCTGCTACTGGTATTCTCTGGAGAATGGGTCTCTGACCTTTAGGGCGTGGATTAATTTGAGCACAAATAAACATTCTTGTACACATTTTAAACAGGTTTCTGCTAAATCTGGCCAATGAAATTTTTGCCTTAAATGGTACTCTAATGCACTTTGCCCAATATGCCCAAGAAAAGAATGTGTTTGCTGTGTTATAGGTCCCTGCAAATGACTTGGGACCACAAAAACCAATTTAGCCTGTGGATCATTGGGATTAGAGTAACATATTAACCCCATTACAAATTGAATAACCATTTGGGAGTGTTTGCTGTTCCTGTAACAGAGGGAAAAGGTTAGGATCTTTAGCTTGTTCTGTTTTCAAATCAGGTACCTCTGAATCTTCCATTGTAATCTTTGCTATGTGTACCATTGTATCTTTAGATGTAACATGCTCTCTCCATGCTTCCTGTGTCTCACTGTCATTCTCATCTGATTGCCATGGTTCCCCATCTACAGCTGCCTGTTTGGCTAACATGTCCACATGCGCATTCCCTTGTGAATGTGCATCTGTGAAATGTGTGTGTGCCTTAACTTTAACAATAGCTGACTGCAATGGGTGCTGTGTTCCCCAATCTACCAATTTCTTAAGGGCTTGAACATGTGACAATGGTTTGCCTGCTGAGTCTACCATTCCCCTTAGATTCCAAATTGGTAAGTACTCTGTCAGTGATCTGGTCACATAGGCACTGTCACTGTATATACAAATGTCTTGTGTGTCAAACCTGTGGCAAGCCATAGAAATGGCTTCTAATTCTGCTCTCTGTGCTGAGAATGATCTTGGTAACATAAATTTAAGAGCTAATTGTTGAGAGGGGACCCAAATAGCAAAACCAGTATTAAATTGACCATCCCTGCCAAAATCTTGAGCCATCTACATAAATTTGTAAATCCTGGGGAGAAGTTTTGTCCCTGAACAATTTATGAGGCGATTCCTGTGTGTGAATGTCTCTGTGCAGTCATGGGGTTCACCCTGAGTGTGCATTAGTTGGGGTAATGTGTATTTTGCATTGTGTTGTACAGTGATGTCACGATGTTGCAAATCTATTAACCACCTAGTCACTCTTTGTGTTGAAACCCCACTTAATGATTTCTCCAACAACAGCTTTATAGGGGGTATGTGGTGTTTGGAGGATGAGCTTCCCAAATCCCACTATATGCTCAGTAGCCTGAACCTGACCAATGCACCCCTAACAAAGCCTTGATACATGCATCATAACCTTTCTCTACTGGAGTAAGAAGCCTGGAAAAATAGCCAACAGGCCTCCATTTTTCAGCCTTCCTCCTGCAGTAGGACTGTGGAAATTGAAGTGTCAGATGTGTATGTTTGTAAAGCAAAAGGGGCCTCCCTCTCCACTGTGGCAAGGGCAGGGGCTGATGCTAAACCTTCCTTTAACACTTTAAATGCTTCCTCATGTTCTGTATTCCAAGGAATTTTCCCAACATCCTCCCCTTTCAAAAGATCATAGAGAGGTTTTGCTTTTTCAGCAAACCCTTCAATGAAATCACGAGAAAAATTTACCAAGCCTAAGAATTGTCTTAAGGACTGCCTATGCAAAGGTCTGGGCACCTGAAGTATGGCTGTAACTCGTTCTCTAGTAGGGCATCTTGTACCCCTTTGTATTGATACTCCCAAAAATGTCACCTTTTGTCTCATTAATTGTACTTTTGAAGTGTTTAACTTGAGGCCAGATTCAGCAATCAAGCCAAACAGTTCATTCAGCCGCTCCAAATGTTCCTCTACTGTCTCTGTTTGTAACAAAATATCATCTACATACTGTATGATACTTTCTGGGACTGAGAATGTTTTTAATACCTCTGCTAATGCTTGGTGAAAGTATGTAGGCGAGCTGTGGAAGCCCTGAGGAAGCGAATTGAAGCAAAAATTGCATGTTATCAAAGCAGAAAGCAAACTTATATTGGCACTCTGGGGCTAGTCTGACACTCCAAAAACCATTACTTATATCCAGAACAGAATACCACCTACATGTGGCACTCATTTTGGATACCACTTCAGGAGTAGAAGCAACTAGATTTGTAACAGGTGGGGTAACTTTATTCACCATACGAAAATCAGCAGTTAACCTCCAAGTATTATTTGCTTTCCTTACTGGCCACAAAGGAGAATTATTAGAGGAGGAACATTTCCTAATTATCCCTTGGCTTTCAAGCTGACTAATAATTTGCCTCACAGGTTCAATAGCTTCTGCTGGAAAACGATACTGTCTTTGTGGAGGGGGGTCAGGGCCTACAATATTGATTTTAATGCCTTTTAATATGCCACAATCATTCTTATGTTGAGCCCATATGTCAGGGAAATCCATGACCAATCTCTTCAAATCAGGGTGACTTTCAGTATCCGGCCACACCCTTTCTGAAGGAATTGATGCAATGGATGCTATGGGACTGATGTAAGAGTCATCTAATATTACAGGTTTTCTCCCTCTAGTATCCCTCCACAAAACATTGTTACATAGGTCCACTATCATCCCTTCTGATCTCATTATATCAGCACCAAGTATTGTACCCTCTGTGTTTTGCTCTGCCAAATGGGAATTTCCTTAGTCCACTGATTACCTAGTGTCATAGTCACATTTGGGATAAGGGATGCTTGGGACTGGGGATCCCCCAAGTCCCACAAGAAATGTCTGTCTTGTCCCTTGTGGGGGACTTAATGGTAAGTCTGTCAAAGTTACTGAAGCTCCTGTGTCTATGAGGAGTTTTGTGCGATGGCCCTCAATCACACCATAGACACAGGGACGGTCCAGAATGATCCCTAAAGGTGTTACATATAGGGACCATGTCATCCAGGGCCTGAGGTAGTCAGTCAGAGCAGGATATCAGAGGAGAATTATTTTCATAATTCTTTTCATGATATCCCACTTCCCCTCCCCCCACAGTCATCACTCTCAAAGCCTCATGCGCTGGGCCATACAGATTAGTACCAGGCCTAAGCTTTGGGGTGTATTCCTGTCCTGTTTTATCTGGGGGCTTAATCTTGTTATTTTTCCCTACCCAATTATGTGCATAGCTTTCTTTTGGAGGTGCAGAGGGATGTAATCTTTCCTGCCCTCCCTCAGTTTCCTTCTGAATTCTCTTTAAGAATCTGCAATCTACTCGTCTGTGCCCATATTTATTGCAGTAATGGCAAGTACCTTTGAAGGGACCCTCTGAATATTTTTGTTTCCCTTCATTAGTGGTTACCACAGCAATTCTGTGTTGCCCTGTGTTCTTTTTCTTTAAAATGTTCTGCCCTAGCCTTACCTATAATAGATAACACACCCTCTAGTGTATTCTTTTCCTCAGCCATCATTTGTATGCTAGGTTCCAAATATGTGAATTTTTTAATTAAATACTGCAACATATCATGAGGTGTTTGTTCTGGTGAAATTCTGTGTGTCAGTCTATATAATTGTTCAAAATTTAGCTGCAAATACCCATGGGTCATCATTTAATGCTACTTGCATTTCTGCGAGAGAGTGACTGTCTAAATCTCTACTCCCTGTCACTAGTTTACAAACAGCTTTTAATCTGTCCCCATCTGAACCCCATTTATCCTCCTTAAACCAATCTGTGTTCAAATTAACTGGGCCTGCAACTGGTGATTGTAATCTAGCTGCAATGCTGCCTGGAAGCCACATTTTTAACAAAAAGCATGCTTCCTTATGTGACAGCATGTATTGTTTTACTGCAGACTCAAAATTTGACATGTTAGTGAAAACATCTGCTTTAACATCATACACTGGAAAGAGAGGTTTTAACTTTACCAGTTGTCTCATTACTTTATCTCTATCTTGTTTTATAAGAGTAGTTGATACCAGGGATGATGTTTCAGCAGAGGTGGTAGAAAAAAGTAAATTTTGCGATTGAGTTAAATTTCTTCCCCTGGATCTTACACTGGGTGTTAGTGATAAAGTATCTGTTTGATGTTCTGTGTTTAATGTTCTTGGCCTAGTTATCTGTGGGGTTAGTATTGGAATGTGTGTGCTCTCTGTATTTTGTGTGTGATCCAATCTTTCCTCACTGTGTGGAATAGGCACCCTCCCCCCATCAACATGTGGGCTTTGCACCCTTCCCCCATCAACATGTGCCCCATCTTCCTGCGACACACATGCATTGTCCTCATTTAATACTGCAACAGGGGTTAAGTTTGCAAGTCCCTGTCTCAATGAAGCAATAAGTTGGCCTCTTGCGTCATAATTTTCTTCTAAAGTATTAATATATTCTGCATTTACCCCACATGTGGGGCAATTCTCATCTAATGTGTTACAATTGATCTCTGTTAACATGGCTATTGGGGGAGAATGTTCAAAGATTGCTCTATTCATTTGGTCTTTGATAGCTAACAACAGTTTCATGCAATTCTGTAATTTGGATTTTTCTTTTGTTAAACAAAACCTTTTTTTATCAATAAGCTTATTCTCATTCTCACATTGCAACCACACATCTTTCAGTCTTTTAACTATGTCAGTATTTTCATCAACAATAGGCTCAAATGTGCTACATTCTGCATATTTAACAATTAATTCCATACTCACACTTTAAAGTGTCTTCAGACTGCCAGCAAATCAGATTCACGTCCTGCGCGATATGATTTTCTCTGCGTCTGGTTCAACTGATCCTTAGGTAATGCCTCTCTGGATCTGTAGTCTTGGCCAAAGACTTTACTGCTGAAACGCTCAACTCAAAAACAGTATAGCAAAAACTAGGTTCAATTTTCGTCCAAAAATCACACTTGTATTATAAAAAGAACCTGGATTAGTCCCCCCTTAAAACAAGTGTAGTTGGTAAGAAAATTCTGGCTCGCCAATGAAATAACTGCATTTAAATGGTACCTAAGACTCTATAAATCTTAGTATCTATTTGCTATACACTTTAGTGAAAGGCTAATATTACATTTAATAATCCCTTATGAATTATTATACCCACTATATAAATATTAACACACAATCACTAGCTTAAACTACTTGTAAGGTCATAAACTCACGAAGTCTTATTCCAGCAGTAACAAAACTTTTATTACAATGAGGCTAATTAAACATTATTACAATATGCAGATTAAATATAAATTACACATATGCAAATCACTTATAAATACTCAGCAGTGAACTATACATCAATATTACACTAATACATTTGCCCAATCTATGTGAAAGTATGGTGTGCTGAAATTATGTGTCTGTAAGGATCACTTACTTCTGATGTTAGCTGTGGTCACCATTCCAATTGAAAAAGAGTGAAAAGAGGGTGAACTCCAGTATTCCTGCTACTTTTATTGTAAGTTTTTCATCCCTCCCACAATGATGATGTCACTCATAAGCAAGCCCCCATTGTAATTTTAAGAGTATATGGTTTCATCCTGCATGTGCTTTGGGGGTAGGGAATGGCATTAGCCTTAGACAAAGGATCTTAAGCCAGCTGGTCATCCTTCTCAGATGGGGGTCTGGTAATGTGATCTTTCTACATTCCATAGTGACCTAGTATCTGAATGAGGAGTTAACCCCTTCTTGACCATTCAGCTGAGTTCTTGTAGAATACATATACCATATATATATGTATATATATATACCCCTTCCAGACCATATGTGAATTCAGATCATGCCATTATTACACCATGTCTTAAACACTGTTGAGACATGTATTAATACATAACTATAATACTCATGTATAGCTATGATATAAGATGTGACTAGAAAATTAAATATGTACCAGTAAATCAAATGAGCTGATAAGTCAGATAGACATATATATTTTATTGATTGATACTACTAGTCCCTCATAAAAATGCAACTTTAAATGCATCTTCTAAAATATGATAAATAATATATTCATGTTTAGTCTCTGTAAATACATGCTAAATTGTATTAGATGGGACACATATGTATTGACCAGACAGGTTTATTAATATCAAGAAATAGTGAATATACTAAATATACATATTAAAAATATATAAGAATCTATATTTACTGTTAGCGGTGTTAAAAATGAAACTGTTTGTCTTTGTCTGCTGCCCCTGATGGCCTAAATCCAGTATTACAGCCAAAAGGTATTTGGCTGTTGAAAATTACATTTCCCAGTAACCAATCAGGGACAAGCTCTGTTAAGAGCCTATCAAGAGACAGCACCGTGGTGCGTATCCAAAAAGGTTCACCAATGATTAGAATAAAAGAGATGGGGTGTATCACGGGATATAACCTCATGCAAGGAGACTTTGCTGCCTTTTTGGGACACAGTCACTATAAGCGAAATTGGACTAGCTTTTCATCCATATTGCAAAATACCTCTCTTAATTTATGAGTTAAACTTCAATTTTATCTTGTAACGTATAAAATGGTATTTCATACTTTTATATTTAAATCAAAGGTATTCTATAGCTATAGTTTAATTAAAGCTGGTGATTTAAAAAGGGCACTTTGTATTTTAAGCTATATCCATAGTCCTGTGTAAATTAGAACCAGTCATATTCAATGCTAGATAATCTTGTTTGCTAGATAAAGGTTTTTTGTATTTTATATCTTTAAGTCAGGCTTGTTATTGCAGTTAAATTTCTCTGGTGCATTAAGTTATTTGAAGCTATTGTGATATATTTTAAAACTTATTTATGGTGGATAAATAAGAGGTTATTTCAGCTCAGATAAATTGGCATATCAATTGGATGTTAAAGTATTTTTGTTATACTGTTTAACTAAACAATGTTAAGCTAACGGTCTATACACTGGTATTGTGGTATTTTATTGCGATTCATTGTGAGTAAAGTTAATTTTAAAGGAATATCTTTTATGATCTTTGTAAATAATATTATAACAGCATAAGGGTATATAGTCGATTCATAATCTAGTGTCTTTTCTATATAAATATATTTCAATGTGTTTATAAATTTAACTAATCTCAAGAATTTAGAAATAAATATTAATTTCAAATGTTTCGTACATACATTTTAATTGGAGGTTGTTTAAAGAATAATAACAAATAAATTGTATTATAACCCTGGTATATACTGACAGTTATCTCTATATAAAGGTATGATAAAGGTAAGTTAAACATAAAATTGCAGTAACACTAACTCCAAGGATTGTTTTAAGCCTTAATATACATTTATAGAAATAACTAGAATCAAACAAATACCAGTAAAAACAATATGTTTGCAAGACAAATAATTTGCAAAATAGTAAAAATAAATGAAATATTAAATAAACAAGAGAATGAATATGTTCAGGCTAGCCAGAAACAGCAGTTAAGAAGCAGCGGTCTTAAGACCACAGCACCTTAACTTGTCTACTGCCTCTAAGGCTGCAGACATTAATACGCCTGATCATATAGCACCCCCTGCTAGCGGACGATTGGCAGCGAATCTGCAAGGGGCAGCATTGCACAAGCAGTTCATCAGAACTGTTTGTGCAATGTTAAATGTCAGCATAAATGACAGCATATGCTGTTGGCATTTAGCAATGTCTGTCGGACATGATGAGCTGAGTGGAACATGTCGGATAGACACTTGATAAATCGGCCCCCCCTAAAGAAAAGTGTAAGGGTTAAAAAAAAAAAAAACATTTTAAAACAAAGTATTACACTCATATACAGGTACAAATCTCCAAATCCGGAATTCCAAAATCCAAACTTATTCTGAAATCCAAACTTTTTAAGAAGTATTTAAAAAAAAAAATATATTATCATAAATTAATATTTTACTATTAAAACAACAGATATTACCTTTTTGATTACAGCACTTTACTAGCTTTCTGGTGGTACTATGTATACAGATGTATTAAAAATCATATAAAACTACCTTTAGGTTTCGAGGCCCATTTATCAAGCTCCTAAAAGAGCTTGAGGGCCCGTGTTTCTGGCGAGTCTTCAAAAGACTGCTGCTCCATAACCTGTCTGCCTGCTCTGATGAGGCGGACAGAGATCGACACAATTCAACCCGATCGAGTACGATCGTGTTGATTGACGCCCCCTGCTAGCGGCCAATTGGCCACTAAATTGCAGGGGGCGGCGTTGCACAAGCAGCTCACAAGAGCTGCTGGTGCAATGCTGAATACGGAGAGCATATTGCATTCAGCGAGGTCTGTCGAACCAGATCCGCACTGTCGGATCAGGTCCGACAGACCTTTGTTTAATAGGCCTCTTAATGTATAAGCTGTATTATGACAGGTATATATTGTCCAAATGACTTAAAATATGTCTAAATATGTATATGTGTGTATGTATTTGTCTTTATATGTATATAGATGTATATTTATGTGTTTATATGTGTAAAAATATTTGTGCACACATACATACATATATATATATATATTCACACATACACACACTTACACACTTTTGTGCCATTCCAGTCAAATACCTTGACACATGCATTATAATATATATGTATATATATATATATATATATATATATATATATATATATATATAATTCCAAAAGTAGACAATGGCAACAGCACTTTCTTTAAAATACCGGTACTTCTTTATTTTGGAGAATTTTGGAATTATATATGGGAGGATGGCAGGCCTCCAAGGCAAACGTGCACTTCAAAGGTAAACCTGTAAAAAAGTAATACCCATTGAGAGGTTACAGAAAAAAAGTGCTGGACTGATTGTTGCATTTGTTATATATATATATATATATATATTATATATATATATATATATATATATATAATATTCATATAGATATATAGGAATAGATATATATTTTACAAAAATATATACACACACACACACACACACACATATATATATATATATATATATATATATATATATATATACATATATAGTTTCAAAGATAGAATAAGCACTCACTGGACTATATTTATATATAGTATATATATATATATATATATATATATATATATATATATATATATATATATATATAAAAGAACATTTTTTCTAAGTGAAGGACATAGGAAGTTCAAGTATTCATTGTGCATCTTCAGCTTTAGTGCAATTGTTTTAGCACAGTTTTGGGTTAGTGAGAAATAAATATATATCAGCACATAGAGGTCTAGGGGGAGAGGGAGTTAGCTTGGTTGCAATATCCAAAGTCCTGCAGTTAGCGTGAATGAATCTTTTGCTTGTGCACTAACTTTTTACTTTCAACTTATACGAACAGCACTAAGCCGACAGAGCGATAAAAAAAATGAGTGCGCCTTCTATGTCTAAAATGGCTCCATGCATTTTCTTACAGATCGATAAATAACAAGTTGTAAAGTTGTAAAAATTCTATATAAAAAAGTAGTACATATCTATTAAAGATCTAAAGCAAATAAATAAATAATAGAAGGGTTTTATTAAACATTTTTGTAATACAAAAAAAATATTTTTTAAATCATTTTGATAAACATATGAACTGATTTCTCACATGTATTTTTTAAATATACACAAGTGGCATTTGGGAATTCTAACAAAAATATTTAGAAAATATTTAGCATGCAGCGAGATTCCACATTAAATCAAATCATGATCTTTAAACTTAGGAAGAACCAGTGAGCCTCGAGTAAAATAGGAAAAACACATGATAATTTGTCAAGAATTCTAAAAAATAATGAATAGCTTCTCCAAACAGTAATGTCCACATCCCACACACATATAATTAGTGAGATTATTTTACATACCACTAAATACTTAGTATTCTTCATAATTATACCCTTACGACTCATATGTCAGCTTCAATATTCATATTTTTTAACATTTTGCCAGCTCTCATTTTTTTTGA
Organism: Bombina bombina; assembly: GCF_027579735.1. Classification (NCBI taxonomy): domain Eukaryota; kingdom Metazoa; phylum Chordata; class Amphibia; order Anura; family Bombinatoridae; genus Bombina; species Bombina bombina. The sequence goes on along the minus strand of NC_069499.1, from coordinate 1,260,631,392 downwards.
GGAACATGCCATTTTTATGCTGTAGTCTAAGTGTACCTTCCCGTAATATCCAATTTTGTTCTAAATTTACCTTGAGCTCTGCTTCACCCGAGGGGAAAATATAAATCACAGGGTGGTAATGGCACGGAACGAGAGAGCAATCACCAAAGCATGGATACCCATTTACTTCCTACAGTCTCGAAGTGATGTGCGAACACACACACACAAACCAATTCTGAACAATGCAAAAGTTATTGCCGAATTTAAAAATTGTAGAGAAAACTTATTTCCCAAAGAAAGAACAATTGGAAGTCCTAATAAAGTTACAACCCTTTGTGCTGCTTCAGGGAATCTTTTTATGGTATTATGGGTATTATTGATATTGGATGTAGGAGCAAGTTCACTGCAAGTATTCTAAGAACAAGTCTGGCCTACTCAAAAGTTGTAAAAAACATGCATGTTCTAAAACTTGTAAAAAAAAACATGCATGTCCTACAACAGGTGAAGGCAAACTAGGATTTTTCTTCTTTATCTTGCTATCTTTATTTGAAAAGCAAGAATGTAAGTTTAGAAGCCGGCCCATTTTTGGTTCACAGCCTGGGTTGTCCTTGCTGATTGGACAACACCAATAAACAAGTGCTGTCCAGTATCTGAACCAAAAACTGGCTGGCTCCTTAGCTTAGATGCCTTCTTTTTCAAATAAAGATAGCAAGAGAACGAAGAAAAATTAATTAAAGGAGTCAATTAGAAAGTTGCTTAAAATTGCATGCTCTATCTGAATCATGAGATAAAAAAATGGGGTTTAGTGTCCCTTTAAGAACAAGCCTTACATACTCAAAACTTTTATACAAAGTCCTATCTATACTACAACTCATATTGTTACATTTTTTATGTAAAATGCAATTGCAATATTTTAATATTTAAAAACTACTCCTAGAAATATATCATGGAAAATTGGGACTTTTAAATTGCATCATGCATTCCATCTTAATTGTGAAGTACATAAACAAAGAACGGTTTCATTTAATTATATATAATGCATGACGTATAGCTTTTTGTGGTTTCTTGGTATTTATAATCATTTAAAAAAAGGTCAGTAATTCAATAACATTTTTAACAGTGTTTTACGTTCCTGCTTCTTAGCCATTGCTTCTTATAACTTTCTTTAATGCTTCGTTCAGAAGTAAAACCAGGAGATGAAGGTGCTGAGAAGGAAGCTTCAGGGCACAAAAAGGGCCTTGTTCATCGACCTTAGCTGTGGTTTGCACATTTCCTGCTCTTTCACAGGAATGACATCAGCAGACTAAAGATGGCTGCCAGCCGAGTCGGCAGCACTTTCTTTTACAAGCCCTACTGATAACTGAATGTTTGTATTATTAAGCTGTCAGTCGTTTCATGTTTTTAGTAAAATCTGCAACAGTAGAGTTATTTTATTGCCTTAACTACCTAAATACGCAGTGACATGGATTATCGTATATAGAGAGCAAAGTCAAAATCACAATTTATTTGTATTATTATAAAGTCTGGGTTCCTATTAGGTACATGAACCTTTCAAGTTTTCATATTTAAGTTTTATAGCAACTGAAGTTGAGTTTTTTCTAATCTAAGGTTGTCATGCACCTCGGTACCTCTTTGGATTAATACTAGAAGTATTGCTGCATTTCTTTCCGTTGGCATGGCATATCCACTACTTGGTTCTGTCTTCCATTTAATTATTATCTGAATTAACAGATATTCAAGTATTTGATACATTTATATCATGTTGCTTTATGCTTGTGGGGGTGTCATATTATCTACCAATAGTGGGCTAGATTATGAGTGCTGTTGTTACGCACAAGCAAAAAGGGGTATTTTGCGTGTACATTACTAGTTGAAAGTAAATGTGTTTGCTTGAGCTCAATCGGATTTAACACGCAACAGGTTAGCACGACTTCAGAGCTCTAGTTAACTGTTACGGGAAACAAAAAACATAAAAAATACATTTAAAAGTACAGTTACACTCATAATAACACTGATAAAATAGTTTTTAAAAAAATATTGCTTTAAATAAAGTTAAAAGGGCTCAAAATAAATGAGGTCTCAGGTGTTAGAATAAAAGGCAGGCAAATGGCTTAAACATAGAGATACATACATTAGATTTAAAATGCAAGCAAGCTTGAGACATAGAGGCCTCTATTTATCAAGCTGTCAACCGCAAATACGCTGGAATTCCGCAGCGTATTTGTGGTGAGCCTGATTCGCTTTAGTTATCAAACCCTACAGACCGGCAAAAGTAGAATATAGTAACGTAACATACGATCCGCCGGACTCAGTCTGACACAGATCGATGCTTACGTCACAACAGATGTTCCGAACGCAAGTTCGGCACAATCTGACTACTTTTGCTAGTTATCAAATAACTAGCAGGTACGCTCGGCACTATTCCGGACCAGCGTACCTGGTTTTCAATCCGCCGCCCTGGAGTTGGCAGATGCCATAGGAATCAATGGGAGTCTGACAGCAGCGAAAGCTCATTTTTGCTGCTGCCCGATATCCCATTGATTTCTATGGTAAATGTCTACACCTAACACCCTAACATGTACCCCGAGTCTAAACACCCCTAATCTGCACCCCCCTAAACCGCCGCCACATACATTTTACACCGCCGCCACCTACATTATACTTATTAACCCCTAATCAGCACCCCCTACACCGCAGCCAGCTACATTATACTTATTAACCCCTAAACCCTCCCGGACCCCGCCGCAACTAAATAAAGTGTTTAACCCCTAAACCGCCGCTCCCGAACCCCGACACAACTAAACCTAAAACCGCCGCTCCCGGACCCCGTCGCAACTAAATAAAGTGTTTAACCCCTAAACCCACCGCTCCTGGACCCCGCCGCAACTAAATAAAGTGTTTAACCCCTAAACCGCCGCCACCTACATTATATTTATTAACCCCTAATCTGCCCCCCCTACACCGCCGCCACTATAATAAACATATGAACCCCTAAACCTAAGTCTAACCCTAAACCTAACACCCACTAACTTATATATAATATTTAATTTAAATAAATCTAAATAAATTTACTATAATTAACTAAATTATTCCTATTTAAAACTAAATACTTACCTATAAAATAAACCCTAAGCTAGCTACAATATAACTAATAGTTACATTGTATCTAGCTTAGGGTTTATTTTTATTTTACAGGCAAGTTTGTATTTATTTTAACTAGGTACAATAGTTATTAAATAGTTATTAACTATTTAATAACTACCTAGTTAAAATAAATACAAAAGTACCTGTAAAATAAAACCTAACCTAAGTTACAATTACACCTAACACTACACTATCATTAAATTAATTACCTAAATTAAAATAAATTAATTACAATTAAATAAAATAAAACTAAAGTACAAAAAAAGACAAACACTAATTTACAGAAAATAAGAATTTTAAACTAATTACACCTAATCTAATCCCCCTAATAAAATAAAAAAGCCCCCCAAAATAATAAAAAGTCCTACCCTATACTAAATTACCAATAGCCCTTAGGGCTTTTTGTGGGGCATTACCCCAAAGTAATCAGCTCTTTTACTGTAAACAAAATTACAATACCCCCCCCAACATTAAAACCCACCACCCCACACACCCAACCCTACTCTAAAACCCACCTAATCCCCCCCTTAAAAAACTAACACTAACCCCCTGAAGATCACCCCTACCTTGAGACATATTCACCCAACCGGGCAGAAGTGGTCCTCCAGACAGTCCGAAGTTTTCATCCTATCCTGGCAGAAGAGGTCCTCAAGATGGCCAGAAGTCTTCATCCAGGCGGCATCTTCTATCTTCATCCATCCGGAGCGGGTCCATCTTCATCCGACGCAGAGCATCCTTCCAGGCCGACGACTACCCGATGAATGAATATTCCTTTAAATGTCGTCATCCAAGATGGCGTCCCTTGAATTCCGATTTGCTGATAGAATTCTATCAGCCAATCGGAATTAAGGTAGGAAAAATCCTATTGGCTGATGCAATCAGCCAATAGGATTGAGCTCGCATTCTATTGGCTGTTCCAATCAGCCAATAGAATGTAAGCTCAATTCTATCAGCCAATCGGAATTCAAGGGACGCCATCTTGGATGATGTCATTTAAAGGAATATTCATTCGTCGGGTAGTCGTCGGCCTGGAAGGATACTCTGTGTCGGATGTCTTGAAGATGGGGCCGCTCCTCTCCGGATGGATGAAGATAGAAGATGCCGCCTGGATGAAAGCTTCTGGACGTCTGGAGGACCTCTTCTGGCCGTCTTGGATGAAGACTTCTGCTCGTCTGGAGGACCACTTCTGCCCAGTTGGATGAAGATGTCTCAAGGTAGGGTGATCTTCAGGGGGTTAGTGTTAGTTTTTTTTAAGGGGGGATTGGGTGGGTTTTAGAGTAGGGTTGGGTGTGTGGGTGGTGGGTTTTAATGTTGGGGGGGGTATTGTAATTTTTTTTAAAGGTAAAAGAGCTGATTACTTTGGGGCAATACCCCGCAAAAAGCCCTTTTAAGGGCTATTGGTAATTTAGTATAGGGTAGGGCTTTTTATTATTTTGGGGGGCTTTTTTATTTTATTAGGGGGATTAGATTAGGTGTAATTAGTTTAAATTCTTGTAATTATTTTATTATTTTCTGTATTTAGTGTTTGTTTTTTTGGTACTTTAGTTAATTTTATTTAATTGTAATTAATTTATTTAATTTATTTAATGATAGTGTAGTGTTAGGTGTAATTGTAACTTAGGTTAGGTTTTATTTTACAGGTACTTTTGTATTTATTTTAGCTAGGTAGTTAACAAATAGTTAATAACTATTTACTAACTAGTCTACCTAGTTAAAATAAATACAAAGTTGCCTGTAAAATAAAAATAAACCCTAAGATACACTATTAGTTATATTGTAGCTATCTTAGGGTTTATTTTATAGGTAAGTATTTAGTTTTAAATAGGAATTATTTAGTTAATTATAGGAATATTTATTTAGATTTATTTAAGTTATATTTAAGTTAGTGGGTTAATAAATATAATGTAGGTGGAGGTGGGCTCCGGGAGCGGCGGTTTAGGGGTTAAACAATTTATTTAGTTGCGGTGGGGTCCAGGAGGGGCAGGATAGGGGTTATTAACTTTATGTAGGTGGCAGCCGTATAGGGGGCGGCATATTAAGGTTTAATAAGTATAATGTACGTGGCGGTGGGCTCCGGGAGTGACGATTTAGGGGTTAATACATTTATTAGAGTTGCGGCGGGGTCTGGGAGCGGCGGTTTAGGGGTTAATAACTTTATTTAGTTGCGGGGGGCTCCGGGAGCGGCGGTTTAGGGGGAAAAACAGTTTAGTATAGTGTGGGTGCTTAGTGACAGGGTAGCAAGAAAGCTGTGAAAAAGCCGAAGAGCAGCGAGATCGATGACTGTTAGTTACCAACAGTCCGCTGCTCATCGCCCCATACTTGGTGCGCAGCTTTTTGACAGCTTTTTTGATAAATTCGGAGAACGTATTCAGGTCCGCGGCAGCGATGTTAGGCGATCTTAGGCGAGCGTATTGGTGCCGTTGAATGCAAGAAAGTCGACGGCTTGTTAAATAGAGGCCTGAATATGTACCTTAAATTTAAAAGTTATCGTTATGGTGCAGACCGAGAATACAGAATATTCTTGAAAAGAGAAAGATAGATACCTAGGATAAATAGTCCTGGTATAAAAATAAAGGAATTTAGCACTCTTTTTGAAAACATAAACAAATACTTTATTGTATATATTCTCTCTAAAATTAGGCATATCCTGTCATCATGACTATACACACATCCTAAAGTGCCAAGTGCAAACAATAAATAGTGCTCAAAACAAAGAAATAAACACAACACATAACATATTATAAAAATATATAGCTATAAATACGAATCTGATGTCCAAGGTAATGATAAAGCATGCAACTCTCTGGAACATTTATCCCGTATCTGCAGAAGTTACTAGTCTGCTCCTAGCAGATTCCACATTTGTTGGCAATGAAATACCTGCAAGCATACCATCAAGCCGTCAGACATCAGATTGTAGGGCCAACGCCTACATGCTTTTCACCCCCCTTTAGGCAACTTAGTAACTAATGATACTCATTGGTTACTAAGTTGCCGAAATTGTGCTGAAACTCACGTAGGCGGTGTCTGACTGCTTGATGGTATGCTTGCAGGTATCTTGTTGTCAACAAAGTTGGAATCTGCTAGGAGCAAACTGGTAACTTCTGCAGATACGGGATACATGTTCCTTCAGTAAACAGTGACATAAGGATCCAACAATCGGAGACTCACTTACTAGGAGAGGTATTTCTTTGGGCACATAATGGAACCACTATATGTGGAGCCTGCTTGACTGTAATGCGGGCGGTCAGGTATGCTTTGAACATTGTTTAGCCGCTACCTCTCACTCTAGTGTGTACTAATGTGGAATACAGACTGGCCTATTATTGCCTAATTCTATTACACTAACATTGTTGCCTGACGAAATACGACAAGAACGCATGAATGACAACTGGCACTTTGGATCCTTGTTTCCATATTGCTGCTGTGGCATACTTTACCATTCACTTGCTACTTTGCTGGTTTGTGCTGGATGACGATTAATTCCACATCAATATACAAAGAACAGTCTCCAGATTTTTGGATGCCTGTGGTTACATCACGCACTGTCTACTCTAATACCTGCCTTGCTATACTTAATGCCATCTACGCTTCTAGTCTTGATATTTTGTATGCATACATCCCCAAGATTACCTGGCCAGACAAGGTCCATTTTTGTATAGAGTCTGGTGCAGCAGGGAGTTGCATGCTTTATCATTACCTTGGACATCAGATTCGTATTTATAGCTATATATTTTTTATAATATGTTATGTTTTGTGTTTTTTTTCTTTATTTTGAGCACTATTTATTGTTTGCACTTGGCACTTTAGAATGTGTGTATAGTCATGATGACAGGATATGCCTAATTTTAGAGAAAATATATACAATAAAGTATTTATTTATTTTTCAAAAATAGTGCTGAATTCCCTTTACTTTTATTGTAACAAGAAAAAAGGATGGCACTACTAAGGGTAGATAATGGAGAAGGGCTTATAATGTTACTCAATTGGCCTTATATAGTTTGAGGAGAGCCCACAGGTGCTGTGCATGAACAGAAACTTGAATAATTACAACTAAAAATTGTTGTAAATAAGAATACACATATAGCACTCTATTCCCCTAAATTATTATAACAATGTGAAAATTTGTACATCATAGGCAGTTAAAAATAAAACTTTATTAGATTTCTATAAAAATGGGTACTTAAAATCAATTGTAGATATAAGTTGTGTACAATGCTCAAAGAGCTTATGTCTAATGGACACGTTGTATAGAATAATTCATAAGTTGTGCTGGAACTAAGGGGCACTTCTTCAGATATCCCTCATCCAGTCACTATTAAATATCATAAAAATCAGAGTATCGTTTATGATATTTAACACCATTAGGAATTAATAGAAGTCATCACTTTATGAAAATGAAACCGGAAGTGACGACTCCACTTGAGTTAGATATCGTCAAACCGGAAGTGATACTCCGGCCTCTAATTTTAAGAAAATAAGGCTAGCTAAATCTGGGCTAATGAATTATTTATTACATTTTAGAAGAGCCAGCAAGAAAGATGTAATAATAGGATTCCAAAACCACTGACAAACTAGAGTTTCTAGATGATAGAAGTTTATACAATATGCCCATACCCACAATGCAAAATACCAGAAATGGGCGTGGCCTACCTTTTTGGCACCCAAACAATCAAAAATCATTTGCTCACTGACCCTATATATTCTAATCTGCTTACTTGATTATCTAGTCTTGAGAAAGGCCTAATCCTAGGCCGAAACACGTCGACAGAATTAAGTAAGCATATTACCTATATATGAACCTAACAGTTGATCTATTTTGCATATTTGTTTTTTCTTATTTCCACAGATTTTTTTCAAAATTTTATTATTGTATGTTTGTACTCTTCTTCATCTATTGAAACCACAGAATCACTACAATGCCAAGTTTTTATTGATGTTTTTGGAACACTTACATTTTTTACATAAGATCTTGAACACTATTTTTCATTTATTTTTTATGGTCACACTTTTACTTTTTTCACTATTCCACCTATTTTTCAATTTTGAATTGTTCCAGCACTGACAATTTTGGATTCTCAATTTTTTGGACTCTCAATTTTGGATTCTCATTTCACATGCCAGTCTGGATGGACATACACTGACATCCATTGTGATTTTGGACTATCTTTTTACCCCCTTTTTTTCTTTTTCATTCACATATGCTTGATTGTTCTTTTGTGTAATTGCAATACACCATATGTGATATTGTTTACTTGTTTTTATGATTGACACACTGCATTTTTAGTTATAGACATGGATCCATGCTTTTAATTGTATTAGTCATTAATTGTATTAGTCATTAACTGTATTGATTAAAGTGTATATTCATATATTCTTCCATCTCAACCTTTTTTGGCGCTCCCCTCTCTCTCTCATTCCTAAGTTATTTTGGGGTTCGCTAGGGAACTCATTGAGGAGAGCTTGAGGTAATCTTATTTGCGCAGGGTACACTCCACCATTTCTACTGACCAAATAAACTTATTAACCCCTAAACCGCCACTCCCGGAGCCCACCACCACCTACATTATACTTATTAACCACTAATCTGCCACCCCCTATACCGCCGCCACCTACATAAAGTTATTAACCCCTCTTCTGCCACTCCCGGAGCCCACCACAACTAAATAAATGTATTAACCCCTAAACCGCCAACAGCCCCCCACATTGCCATAAACTAATAGATATATATATGTCCACAGCACTGTATCTTTCAAATCTCTTTATTCTCTCTACATAACAGATATATAAACAGCAACGTTTCGAGTGTTGCCACTCTTACTCATGAGTAAGAGTGGCAACACTCGAAACGTCGCTGTTTATATACCTGTTATGTACAGAGAATAAAGAGATTTGAAAGACACAGTGCTGTGGACATATATATATCTATTACTGGAATTGGGGGGACTTGGCAGGACCCTGTCTTCACTTGCACTGCACTCCTAAGTTGCTGTACTAACCATTGTGTATATTGCCATAAACTAACCTATTAATCCCTAAACCTAACAACCCGTTAACTTTATATTAAATATTAACTTATTCCTATCTTATAATAAATTTAAACTTACCTTTAAAATTACATTAAACTATATTAAACTATTAATTAACCTACCCTAACTACTATAATAAAATTACATTAAACTATATTAAATTACTAATTAACCTACCCTATCTGTAATAATAAAATTACATTAAACTATATTAAATTAATAATAAACCTATTCTAACTGTTATAATAAAATTACATTAAACTATATTAAATTAATAATAAACCTACTCTAACTGTTATAATAAACTTACATTAAACTATATTAAACTATTAATTAACCTACCCTAACTGTTATAATAAAATTACATTAAACTATATTAAACTATTAATTAACCTACCCTAACTGTTATAATAAAATTACATTAAACTATATTAAACTATTAATTAACCTACCCTAACTGTTATAATAAAATTATATTAAACTATATTAAATTAATAGTAAACCTACTCTAACTGTTATAATAAACTTACATTAAACTATATTAAACTATTAATTAACCTACCCTAACTGTTATAATAAAATTACATTAAACTATATTAAACTATTAATTAACCTACCCTAACTGTTATAATAAAATTATATTAAACTATATTAAATTAATAATTAATCTAACCTAACTTTTATACTAAAATAACATAAAACTACAAATTAAAATAACTATATGATATATTTAAACACCTAACCCTACTCAAATAATTTAATTCTACACTAAAAAATTACAAAGTTCCAAAAAACTAACGCCTAGATTTAGAGTTCTGCGGGCAAAGGGGTGCGTTAGCTACGCGTGCTTTTTTCCCCACGCACCTTTTAAATACCGCTGGTATTTAGAGTTCACAGAATGGCTGGGTTTTCAGTGCATTAGGCTCCAAAAAGGGACCGTAGAGCATAATTTAACGCCACTGCAACTCTAGATACCAGCGGTGCTTACGAAAGCGGCCAGCTTCAAAAACGTGCTTGTGCACGATTCCCCCATAGAAAACAATGGGGCCATTTGAGCTGAAAAAAAACCTAACACCTGCAAAAAAGCCGCGTTCAGCTCCTAACGCAGCCCCATTGTTTTCTATGGGGAAACACTTCCTACGTCTGCACCTAACACTCTAATATGAACATAACCTTACACTTATTAACCCCTAATCTTCCGCCCCCGCTATCGCTGACCCCTGCATATTATTATTAACCCCTAATCTGCCGCTCCGTAAACCGCCGCTACTTACATTATCCCTATGTACCCCTAATCTGCTGCCCCTAACACCGCCGACCCCTATATTATATTTATTAACCCCTAATCTGCCCCCCACAACGTCGCCTCCACCTGCCTACACTTATTAACCCCTGATCTGCCGACCGGACCGCGCCGCTATTATAATAAAGTTATTAACCCCTAATCCGCCTCACTCCCGCCTCAATAACCCTATAATAAATAGTATTAACCCCTAATCTGCCCTCCCTAACATCACCGACACCTAACTTCAATTATTAACCCCTAATCTGCCGACCGAATCTCGCCGCTACTGTAATAAATGGATTAACCACTAAAGCTAAGTCTAACCCTAACACTAACACCCCCTAAGTTAAATATAATTTAAATCTAACGAAATAAATTAACTCTTATAAATTATTCCTATTTAAAGCTAAATACTTACCTGTAAAATAAACCCTAATATAGCTACAATATAAATTATAATTATATTATAGCTATTTTAGGATTTATATTTATTTTACAGGTAACTTTGTATTTATTTTAACCAGGTACAATAGCTATTAAATAGTTAAGAACTATTTAATAGCTAAAATAGTTAAAATAATTACAAAATTACCTGTAAAATAAATCCTAACCTAAGTTACAATTAAACCTAACACTACACTATCAATAAATTAATTAAATAAAATACCTACAATTACCTACAATTAAACCTAACACTACACTATCAATAAATAAATTAAATACCATTCCTACAAATATAAATAAATACAATGAAATAAACTAAAGTACAAAAAATAAAAAAGAACTAAGTTACAAAAAATAAAAAATATTTACAAACATTAGAAAAATATTACAACAATTTTAAACTAATTACACCTACTGCAAGCCCCCTAATAAAATAACAAAGACCCCCAAAATAAAAAAATGCCCTACCCTATTCTAAATTAAAAAAGTTCAAAGCTCTTTTACCTTACCAGCCCTGAACAGGGCCCTTTGCGGGGCATGCCCCAAAGAATTCAGCTCTTTTGCCTGTAAAAAAAACACATACAATACCCCCCCCAACATTACATATCACCACCCACATACCCCTAATCTAACCCAAACCCCCCTTAAATAAACCTAACACTAAGCCCCTGAAGATCTTCCTACCTTATCTTCACCCTGCCAGGTTCACCGATCCGTCCTCGGAAGTCTTGATCCAAGCCTCGGAAGTGTTGATCCAAGCCCAAGCGGGGGGCTGAAGAGTGACGTCCATCCTCGGGCTGAAGTCTGGATCCAAGCGGCGACTGAAGAAATCCATCATCGGGCTGAAGTCGGAAGACCATCATCGGGATGAAGTCTTCTATCAAGCAGCATCTTCAATCTTCTTTCTTCTGGAGCGGAGCCATCTTGTTCCCAGCCAATCAGAATTTTCCTACCTTAATTCCGATTGGCTGATAGAATCCTATCAGCCAATCGGAATTCGACGGATGCCATCTTGGATGACGTCATTTAAAGGAACCGTCATTCGGCTAGTAGGCGTTGTTAGAAGAGGATGGATCCGCGTCGGCTGGGAACAAGATAGCTCCGCTCCGGAAGAAAGAAGATTGAAGATGCTGCTTGATAGAAGACTTCATCCCGATGATGGACTTCCGACTTCAGCCCGATGATGGATTTCTTCAGTCGCCGCTTGGATCCAGACTTCAGCCCGAGGATGGACGTCACTCTTCAGCCCCCGCTTGGGCTTGGATCAACACTTCCGAGGCTTGGATCAAGACTTCCGAGGACGGATTGGTGAACCTGGCATGGTGAAGATAAGGTAGGAAGATCTTCAGGGGCTTAGTGTTAGGTTTATTTAAGGGTTTGGGTTATATTAGGGGTATGTGGGTGGTGGGTTGTAATGTTGGGGGGGTATTGTATGTGTTTTTTTTACAGGCAAAAGAGCTGAATTCTTTGGGGCATGCCCCACAAAGGGCCCTGTTCAGGGCTGGTAAGGTAAAAGAGCTTTGAACTTTTTAAATTTAGAATAGGGTAGGGCATTTTTTTATTTTGGGGGTCTTTGTTATTTTATTAGGGGGCTTAGTAGGTGTAATTAGTTTAAAATTGTTGTAATATCTTTCTAATGTTTGTAAATATTTTTTTATTTTTTGTAACTTAGTTCTTTTTTATTTTTTGTACTTTAGTTAGTTTATTTCATTGTATTTATTTGTAGGGATTGTATTTAATTTATTTATTGATAGTGTAGTGTTAGGTTTAATTGTAACTTAGGTTAGGATTTATTTTACAGGTAATTTTGTAATTATTTTAACTATTTTAGCTATTAAATAGTTCTTAATTATTTAATAGCTATTGTACCTGGTTAAAATAAATACAAAGTTACCTGTAAAATAAATATAAATCCTAAAATAGCTATAATATAATTATAATTTATATTGTAGCTATATTAGGGTTTATTTTACAGGTAAGTATTTAGTTTTAAATAGGAATAATTTATTTAATAAGAGTTAATTTATTTCGTTAGAATAAAATTATATTTAATTTAGGGGGGTGTTAGTGTTAGGGTTAGACTTAGCTTTAGGGGTTAATCCATTTATTACAGTAGCGGCGAGATTCGGTCGGCAGATTAGGGGTTAATAATCGAAGTTAGGTGTCGGCAATGTTACGGATGGGCAGATTAGGGGTTAATACTATTTATTATAGGGTTATTGAGGCGGGAGTGAGGCGGATTAGGGGTTAATAACTTTATTATAGTAGCGGTGCGGTCCGCTCGGCAGATTAGGGGTTAATAAGTGTAGGCAGGTGGAGGCGACGTTGAGGGGGGCAGATTAGGGGTTAATAAATATAATATAGGGGTCGGCGGTGTTAGGGGCAGCAGATTAGGGGTACATAGCTATAATGTAGGTGGCGGTGGTGTACGGAGCGGCAGATTAGGGGAATAATAATTATATGCAGGGGTCAGCGATAGCGGGGGCGGCAAATTAGGGGTTAATAAATATAATATAGGGGTCGGCGGTGTTAGGGGCAGCAGATTAGGGGTACATAGGGATAACGTAGTTGGCGGCAGTGTACGGAGCGGAAGATTAGGGGTTAAAAAATTTAAATATAGTGGCGGCGATGACATCGCCCGGATGGAAGACTTCTTCAGCACCACCTGGAGGATCACTTCATCGGATGGAAGATTTCTTCAGCGCCCCTTGGAGGATCACTTCTGCCGCTCCGGATCTCCTCTTCAGTTCCATCGGTGGCACGGCTGAGTGAAGACGACTAAAGGTAGGATGATCCTCAGGGGATTAGTGTTAGGTTATTTTAAGGGGGTTTGGGTTAGATTAGGTGTATGTGGGTGGTGGGTTTTAATGTTGGGGGGGGTTGTATTTTTCTTTTACAGGTAAAAGAGCAGTTTTCTTTGGGGCATGCCCCACAAAAGGCCCTTTTAAGGGCTGGTAAGGTAAAAGAGCTTTGAACTTTTTTAATGTAGAATAGGGTAGGGAATTTTTTTATTTTGGGGGCTTTGTTATTTTATTAGGGGGCTTAGATTAGGTGTAATTAGCTTAAAATTGTTGTAATATTTTTTAAATGTTTGTAACCTATTTTTTTATTTTTTATAACTTAGCTTTTTTTATTTTTTGTACTTTAGTTAGTTTATGTAATTGTATTTAATTGTAGTTATTTGTATTTAATTTATTTAATGATAGTGTAGTGTTAGGTTTAATTGTAACTTAGGTTAGGATTTATTTTACAGGTAATTTTGTATTTCTTTTAGCTAGGTAGTTATTAAATAGTTAATAACTATTTAATAACTATTCTAACTAGCTAAAATAAATACAAAGTTACCTGTAAAATAAATATAAATCCTAAAATAGCTACAATGTAATTATTAATTACATTGTAGCTATCTTAGGGTTTATTTTACAGGTAAGTATTTAGTTTTAAATAGGAATAATTTATTTAAGTATAGTGTAGTGTTAGGTGTAATTGTAACTTAGGTTAGTTTTTATTTTACAGGTAAATTTTTATTTATTTTAGCTAGGTAGCTATTAAATAGTTAATAACTATTTAATAGCTATTGTACCTAGTTAAAATAAATTGAAAGTTACCTATAAAATAAAAATAAATCCTAAGATAGCTACAATAATTTTTTTATTTATATTGTAGCTATATTAGGGTTTATTTTAAAGGTAAGTATTTAGTTTTAAATAGGATTAATTTAGTTAATAATATAAATATTATTTAGATTTATTTAATTAATATTTAAGTTAGGGGGATGTTAGGGTTAGTGTTAGACTTAGGTTTAGGGGTTAATAATTTTATTACAGTGGCGGTGGTGTAGGGGGGGCAGGATAGGGGTTAATAAATTTATTATAGGTGTAGGGGGGGCAGATTAGGGGTTAATAAGTTTAATATAGGTTGCGGCGGGGTCCTGGAGTGGCATTTAAGGGGTTAAACTATTTATTTAGTTGCGGCGAGGTGCGGGATCAGCAGGATAGGGGTTAATAACTTTATTATAGAGGGCGGCGGTATAGGAGGGGCAGGATAGGAGTCACTAGGTATAATGTAGGTTGCGGCGGTTTAGGGGTTAATACATTTATTATAGGTGGCGACGGTGTAGGGGGGGCAGATAAGGGGTTAATAAATTTAATATAGGTTGCGACAGCATCCGGGAGCGGCGGTTTAGGGGTTAAACTATTTATTTAGTTGCGGCAAGGTGCGGGATCAGCAGGATAGGGGTTAATAACTTTATTATAGAGGGCGGCGGTATAGGGGGGGCAGGATAGGGGTTACTAGGTATAATGTAGGTTGTGGCGGTTTAGGGGTTAATACATTTATTATAGTTGCGGCGGGGTCAGGGAGCGGCGGTTTAGAGGTTAATATGTATAGAGTAGCTTGCGGTGGGCTCCGGGAGCGGCGGTTTAGGGGGTAATAAATTTATTTAGTTGCGGGGGGCTCCGGGGGCGCCGGTATAGGGGGTAATACATTTATTTAGTTGCGGCGATGTAGGGGGGGACAGATTAGGGGTGTTTAGACTCGGGGTACATGTTAGGGTGTTAGGTGTAGACAGCTCCCATAGGAATCAATGGAATGTCTGGCAGCAGCGAACTTGTACTTTCGCTATGGTCAGACTCCCATTGATTCCTATGGGATCCGCCGCCTCCAGGGCGGCAGATTGAAAAGCAGGTACGCTGGGCCGGAAAAGTGCCGAGCGTACCTGCTAGTTTTTTTGATAACTAGCAAAAGTAGTCAGATTGTGCCGCACTTGTGTGCGGAACATCTGGAGTGACGTAAGAATCGATCTGTGTCGGACTTAGTCCAGCGGATCGAAACTTTCATCACTAAATTCTACTTTTGCCGGTGTCTAGCCTTTGATAACTAAGGCGAATCAGCCTCGCCACAAATACGCTGCGGAATTCCAGCGTATTTGAGGTTGACGGCTTGATAACTAGGCCCCCTAATCTAAGGACCCTATGAAAATAAAAAAGCCCCCCCAAAATAAAAAAACCCTAACCTACAATAAACTACAAATAGCCCTTAAAAGGGCCTTTTTCGGGGCATTGCCCCAAAGAAATCAGCTCTTTTACCTGTAAAAAAAATACAACCCCCCCCATTAGTAAAACCCACCACCCACACAACCAACCGCCCAAATAAAAAGCTATCTAAAAAAACCTAAGCTCCCCATTGCCCTGAAAAGGGCATTTAGATGGGCATTGCCCTTAAAAGGGCATTTAGCTCTTTTGCAGGCCCAAGTCCTAATCTAACACTAAACCCACCCAATAAATCCTTAAAAAAATCCTAACACTAACCCCAGATGATTTACTTACAGTTTCGAAGATCCGACATCCATCCTCCAAGAAGCCGGGAGAAGTCTTCATCCAAGTGGCCGAAGTCTTCATCCAAGCCCGCAGAAGTCTTCATCCAGATGGCATCTTCTATCTTCATCCATCTGGCGCGGAGCGACTCCATCTTCAAGACATCCAATGCGGAGCAACCTCTTCCTTCCGATGACTACCGAAGAATGAAGGTTCCTTTAAATGACGTCATCCAAGATGGCATCCCATAGATTCCGATTGGCTGATAGAATTCTATCAGCCAATCGGAATTAAGGTTGAAAAAATCCTATTGGCTGTTGCAATCAGACAATAGGATTGAGCTTGGAATAGCCAATAGAATGTGAGCTCAATCCTATTGGCTGATTGGATCAGCCAATAGGATGAAAGCTCAATCCTATTGGCTGATTGTAACAGCCAATAGGAATTTTTCAACCTTAATTCCGATTGGCTGATAAAATTCTATCAGTCAATCGGAATCTAAGGGACGCCATCTTGGATGTCGTCGGAAGGAAGAGGATGCTCCGCATCAAATATCTTGAAGATGGAGCTGCTCCGCACCGGATGGATGAAGATAGAAGATGCCGCCTGGATGAAGACTTCTGCAGGCTTGGATGAAGACTTCGGCCGCTTGTTATTTTTTGTAACTCAGTTAGTTTTTTGGAACTTTGTAATTTTTAGTGTAGAATTAAATTATTTGAGTAGGGTTAGGTGTTTAAATATATAATATAGTTATTTTAATTTGTAGTTTTATGTTATTTTAGTATAAAAGTTAGGTTAGATTAATTTTTAATTTAATATAGTTTAATGTAATTTTATTATAACAGTTAGGGTAGGTTAATTATTAATTTAATATAGTTTAATGTAATTTTATTATAAGAGTTAGGGTAGGTTAATAGTTTAATATAGTTTAATGTAATTTTAGTATAATAGTTAGGGTAGGTTAATTAATAGTTTAATATAGTTTAATGTAATTTTATTATAATAGTTAGGGTAGGTTAATTAATAGTTTAATATAGTTTAATTTAATTTTAAAGGTAAGTTTAAATTTATTATAAGATAGGAATGAGTTAATATTTAATATAAAGTTAACGGATTGTTAGGTTTAGGGATTAATAGGTTAATTTAGTTTATGGCTATGTCGGGGGCTGGCGGTTTAGGGGTTAATACATTTATTCAGTTGTGGTGGGCTCCGGGAGCAGCAGGATAAGGGTTAATAACTTTATGTAGGTGGTGGCGGTGTAGGGGGCGGCAGATTAGGGGTTAATAAGTATAATGTAGGTGGCGGTGGGCTCCGGGAGCAGCAGTTTAGGGGTTAATAAGTTTATTAGAGTGGCGATGGGCTCCGGGAGCGGCGGTTTAGGGGTTAATATGTTTATTTAGTTGCAGCGGGTCCGGGAGCGGCGGGATAGGGGTTAAACAGTTTAGTATAGTGTGGGTGTTTAGTGACAGTATACAAATAAAGCTGTGAAAAAGCCGAAGAGCAGCAAAATTGATGACTGTTAGTTAACAACAGTCCGCTGCTCATCGCCCCGTACTTGGTGTGCGGCTTTTTGACAGCTTTTTTGTTAAATAAGGAGAACGTATTCAGGTCCGCAGCAGCGATGTTAGGCGATCTTAGGCAAGCGAATTGGTGTCGTCGAATGCAAGTAAGTTGACGGCTTGATAAATAGGCCCCATATTTTCACATGAAAAGTATCAGATATATATAGAAATACATATTTAATAATAAAAAGTACTTTATTTTCTATGTGAAGAACATAGGAATATAAAATATGCGCTTTGCACATCGGGTTTTGTGATTTAGATTTAATGCGATCATTCTAGCCTTCATGAAAACTTAAAGGGACAGTATACACCAAAACGTTTCTTATTTAAAAAGATAGATAATCCCTTTATTACCCATTCCCCGTTTTTGCATAACCAACACAGTTATATTAATATACTTTTTACCTCTGTGATTACCTTGTATCTAAGCCTCTGCAGACAGCCTTCTTATCTAAGTGCTTTTGACAGACATGCAGTGTAGTCAATCAGTGAAGACTCCTAAATAACTTCACGGGAGTGAGCACAATGTTATCTATATGACACGCATGAACTAACACTGTCTAACTGTGAAAAACTTTCAAAATGCTCTGAGCTAAGAGGTGGTTTTCAACTTTTTAGAAATCAGTTTGAGCCTAGCTAGGTTTAGCTTTTCAAAAATACCATCAAGGGAACAAAGCAAATTTGATGATAAAACTAGTGTAGTGAACAACTGTGAAGGGAACGTCATAAGGGAGGGGCTGCTGGGAGAGAACAATGGTGTAGTTGGTGTGCTAGGTGTGGGGGTTGCAGGAGAGATAAGGAGAGAAGACATTGGTCAGGAGAAGGCTCAGGGAGGGGCTGGGGGGAAGGTGTTATAAGGAGAGGGACTGCAGGAGGGAGTCACTAACCTTTTTTCTTTGGATGTTGAAAGCTCAATCATTGCTAAATTGCTGCTGGTAACGTATAAAATTGTACTACTGCTTAAGCTTTCTTTATAGCAATAGCATAGCCGAAGCTGTGATTTAAATGTGTATTGTTATGTCTATAAATTACTATTAAATATATTAGTGTATCCTATATAATAATTATCCTAGCATTGTGAATTTATCACTGTGGAAAAAGGTTTTTTGTATTTTATAGCATAAGTAAATTTTTAGTTACTGGTAATGTTTTTAAAATTGTATTGTGGCTAGATCAGACTTATTTGGCTGTATTGGTTGATATATTTATCTGTTAGTAAGGTATACATTGCTCTGATTGATTATTTAAGTCATGTAAGACTATTTTGGTTCGATAGCTATATTATACCGCCAGGAATTCTATTCGGTTTGGACATTTGCTAGCTAAATGTTGTTAAATAAGCCATATGCCGAATTGGTTATTGTTACTGGCTAATTATAATTGTTATCTAGTAGCATTAAATTGTGATATTTATAGTTTATTAGTTTTATTTATGGTTCTGGGGACGCTGGGCCCAGGTTTTTTCTTTCGTGATTCGGATGGGGCACAAGATTTTGGCCGGCTTATCTGATTCGCTCCTATAGTCGGGTTTTCTTTGTTCTCTTGGTATCTTTATGTGAAATGCAAGAATGTAAGTTTAGATGCTGGCCCAGTTTTGGTGAACAACCTGGGTTGTCCTTGCTGATTGGTGATAAATTCTTCCACCAATAAAAAGTGCTGTCCAAAGTTCTGAACTATGAAAAAAGCTTAGATGTCTTCTTTTTTGGATAGGGATAGCAGGAGGGCGTGGAGTATTTAATGGGGGGAGTAGATTAGGGGGTTGCTTGGGGTTGCATGCTTGGTCTAAGTCACGGGGGAGGGTTTTTTTTGTTGTGTCCCTTTAATTCCTAATAATATGGTGACCATATCCAGGATACAGACGATTTCATTGAATATTAATTAATATTAATATTTCTATACCTTGCTTTATATTATAACTTTAATATGGTAAAAAATCAATTAATATGTATCTGGTCATAATCAATATTCTATTTACTGCATAAATATAATCACTGGGTTTATAAAATAAAAAAATAACCTGTTCAGAAATGAGGAAATATTTTATTTGGGTTAAATATTAATATTTCATAATAATCGTATTGTCATTAATTGCTAGATATCTCAATAGTATTATTTTGGAGTGCGCTACTGAGATTATATAACAATTTTCTGGGGTGCACTGCTAAGATTCTACTATATGAATTGGAGGTATTGCTGACCAAAATTTTTATTATTGTAATTAATTATTGATATTTATAATCCATAAATAATCTCATTAGGAGGGCACTCCTAAATTGTACTAATATTTATTGAATACACCTCCAAGATATTCTAACGAACAAAATATCTAATGGAGGGGAGAGAACGCCAAACTTTTGTGTCGGTCTTTATTATTATTAGTTAAAGAAAATCAGTCGGGAGAAGGGAAGGTTATAAATTAATGGGATTACAGGGAAAGAAAAACTAAGGTTTAAATTCCCTAGTTCAGTGTACTGACAGAATACTAAGGGAACAGCTTAAGGAGGTTACTTTGTTAGCAAAGGGAAGTAAGGGGTGGATTGTTGTTTTAAGCATTGTTTAGAAGCTATGTAAACTAGATAAGCCAGGTTTACAGTTTCAGATGCGATAGGGGGAGAGCATGCAAGTCAGACACATTTGCAGATACTGTAGCGGGGCGCACCCGGGGGTAGATTGCAAAAAAAAATAAAAAAAAATGGAGGTAACAATAGGTATGGGAGGCAGTCCTTTCGGAGCCAAGGAAACGCGGGGGGAGGGCAAGCTGGGGGGATTAGCGCCAACCCCGCTGAAAATAGATAGACTGGTTCGTGAGCTGCAAGCATACCCTATCATAGAGGATAGAGATTTATTAATTGAGGGGCTGAGTAGGGGTTTTACAGACCAGTGAAAGGAGCGGTAACGGGGGCAGTAAAAGCTAGGAACTTAAAATCGGCAGCGGAGCTCCCCGGGATACTGAAAGAGAAGCTAGCGAAGGAGGTTGAGGGGGGGAGGAAGGCCGGCCCTTTCACAGAAAAACCAATAGCAGATCTAGTCATTTCCCCCTTGGGGGTGGTTCCCAAGAAGGAGGAAGGGAAATATCGCATGATACATCACTTATCATACCAAAAGGGTAGGTCGGTAAACGATGTTATCAATAAAGAGGAAGCAACAGTGCAATACGCTATCCCGTTTTAAATGGAAGAAGTTTAGGGAGCTTGCACCCAATGCCAGACAGGAGGGTGAATGTTGCCCTATGCTTCTCTGGCAGATTGGCAACGGATAGAAGGAATCGAGGAACTGGTCGAGAAAGCCTTGGCACCAAGTACATGGGCAGTATACAGGAAATATTGGGGACAGTGGTGCAAATATAGGGAGGAAGCTAAAGGAGGGGAGGAGGGAAGATTCCTAGAGTGGTTGATGGTGCTACGAAGGGAAGGTGTAAAAAAGGGGCGGCTGAGTGCAGTATTAGCAGGAATATCATATTGTGCACAGCTATACGGGGGAATGGATTGGTCCAGGAAGTTCATAGTAAGGAAGATTGCGAGGGCATGGGGAAGAGATGATGAAAAGGGAGCGGATAGAAGGGAACCAATAACGGAAGACAGATTACAGAAAATGACAGGGGCACTAGAGGGGGTGTGCGTAAGCAGGGACGAGGCTCTAATATTCAGAACAGCGTTTATAGTGGCTTTTCATGGAGCAATGAGGATAGGAGAACTGTTACCAAAGAACAGAAAAATAGGTAAAGGAGAGCTAGAGATAGGGGATGTAAGATGGGGGGAGGAAGCAGTATTGATATTGGTGAGACGATCCAAAACAGACAAGGAAGGGAAAGGGGCATGGCTGAATATGGCTGGAACAGGGGGAGCACTGTGCCCGGTGGCCTGTGTCAAAGAGTACCTGTTAACAAAGAGGGAGGGGGGCCGCACTTTCCTGCGGCATGCGGATGGAGCAGATGTAACAATTTTTCAGTTTAAGAGCGTGTTACAAAGAGTAGTAAAGAAGCTGGGGTGGGAAAATGCACACTTCGCGCCGCATTCATTCAGAATAGGGGCAGCGACCGCCGCAGCAGGTAGGGGCTGTTCAGAGGAACAGATTAAAAAGCTAGGGAGATGGAAATCCGCAGCATACAAATCATACATAAGGTTGCAAAAAGAGTAAGGCTTCATATCAAATTGTTCTAACTGTTAAAAATTGTTTTTTCTTTTTGTGTGTGTTACAGGCAAAGCATTAAGAGTGTGGATAGTAGGACATTCCTACATTTACTGGGCTCAGGCTAGGGCGGCGGCATCAGCGCAGGGATTACATTTAGGTTTTTCGCACAGGGAAGTTAGCATTAGATGGATAGGAAAAAGAGGTATGATGTGGGACGAGTTAGTGCCAACAATACAGCAGGCAAGACGGAGATGGGGGTGTCCAGACGCCCTGATTATACATCTAGGGGGGAATGACATAGGAGCATACCCGCTCAGAGAGCTAGAGGAGAAAGTAGCAGGGAGTATGAGATGGTTAAAAGCTGCATGGCCATCGGTGCGGGTGATATGGTCCAATATAGTGTCCAGGATATACTGGCGGAACTCGTACACGAGCAAGGCAGGATATAGATCGAGGAGAAAAGTCAACCAGGTAGCGGCGAAGGTAATGAAGGAGATAGGGGGCGGAGTAGTAGAGCACCCATTGATAGCAGCCAAAAAGGAGGAGCTATTCAGACGGGATGGAGTACACCTCACGGATGAGGGGAATGACCAAATGCTGGCGGACATCAGAGGGATGTGCCAAGAGCTGGTGGAGGTAAGGAAAGGTCACAAATGACGGAGAATGGTGGGCCGAAAGAGGGGCTCTTTTGGTGGCGGTGAAGTTTGT
The DNA here is from genome assembly GCF_027579735.1 of Bombina bombina. Taxonomy (NCBI): domain Eukaryota; kingdom Metazoa; phylum Chordata; class Amphibia; order Anura; family Bombinatoridae; genus Bombina; species Bombina bombina. The sequence goes on along the minus strand of NC_069499.1, from coordinate 1,260,608,791 downwards.
GCACGACACGTGGGCGGGGCAGAATAGGGGGTGGGAGGATCCCGCGGCATACTCAGCCCTGAGGGGTGATCCGGTGGTCTATCTAATGGGGGGGGGCTATGCCGTGGGTTCTCCCATCTCCAACTGCCCTGCCAGGGGGGGGTAGTGGTTACACCCCCCTAGGCGTGGTCCCCAAAATTCTGGTTTAATGCAGTGGCATTATTTGAGGTTCTTTTGAAGTTGATTTTATGGCTGAATTTTGCAAGATATAGTTTAAAGGTGGCAAAATTCAATTAAGTAATAAATCGTAACCTTTCCACATTTCGCCATAACTACTGTGTCTGTGTTTTTATTTTAGATAAGTCTTAGATAAGTTAAAATGGGGTTTGGGGGTTCAATGGTTTTATACGGTAATTTGTTCAAAGGAATGCAGCCTCCTCACCTTAAACTAGTGTAGTGAACAACTGTGAAGGGAACGTCATAAGGGAGGGGCTGCTGGGAGAGAACAATGGTGTAGTTGGTGTGCTAGGTGTGGGGGTTGCAGGAGAGATAAGGAGAGAAGACATTGGTCAGGAGAAGGCTCAGGGAGGGGCTGGGGGGAAGGTGTTATAAGGAGAGGGACTGCAGGAGGGAGTCACTAACCTTTTTTCTTTGTTTCCCACCCACCCACCCTAGACGCAGCAGAGCACATTGCAATAACCGGAGAGGTCACGTGAGAAAGCAGTAGCAGCACGGCTAAGGGCAGGACGTTGACTAATTGCTTGAGTCGCAGTAAGACCGCCTGTGCGCCTCAATAAGGGGAAGAACACAGCACAACCGAAGGGCAGCAGGTGACCTGGCGGTCTACGCTGGCTGGAGGATAGAAAACGGCAGCTGTTTTTTGTTGTAGTATAGATCATACAATCGCAACAAGCGGTGAAGTTTGTGCACGACACGTGGGCGGGGCAGAATAGGGGGTGGGAGGATCCCGTGGCATACTCAGCCCTGAGGGGTGATCCGGTGGTCTATCTAATGGGGGGGGCTATGCCGTGGGTTCTCCCATCTCCAACTGCCCTACCAGGGGGGGGGGGGTAGTGGTTACACCCCCCTAGGCGTGGTCCCCAAAAGTCTGGTTTAATGCAGTGGCATTATTTGAGGTTCTTTTGAAGTTGATTTTATGGCTGAATTCAGTTAGTTTTTTGGAACTTTGTAATTTTTAGTGTAGAATTAAATTATTTGAGTAGGGTTAGGTGTTTAAATATATAATATAGTTATTTTAATTTGTAGTTTTATGTTATTTTAGTATAAAAGTTAGGTTAGATTAATTTTTAATTTAATATAGTTTAATGTAATTTTATTATAACAGTTAGGGTAGGTTAATTATTAATTTAATATAGTTTAATGTAATTATATTATAAGAGTTAGGGTAGGTTAATAGTTTAATATAGTTTAATGTAATTTTAGTATAATAGTTAGGGTAGGTTAATTAATAGTTTAATATAGTTTAATGTAATTTTATTATAATAGTTAGGGTAGGTTAATTAATAGTTTAATATAGTTTAATTTAATTTTAAAGGTAAGTTTAAATTTATTATAAGATAGGAATGAGTTAATATTTAATATAAAGTTAACGGATTGTTAGGTTTAGGGATTAATAGGTTAATTTAGTTTATGGCTATGTCGGGGGCTGGCGGTTTAGGGGTTAATACATTTATTCAGTTGCGGTGGGCTCCGGGAGCAGCAGGATAGGGGTTAATAACTTTATGTAGGTGGTGACGGTGTAGGGGGCGGCAGATTAGGGGTTAATAAGTATAATGTAGGTGGCGGTGGGCTCCGGGAGCAGCAGTTTAGGGGTTAATAAGTTTATTAGAGTGGCGATGGGCTCCGGGAGCAGCGGTTTAGGGGTTAATATGTTTATTTAGTTGCAGCGGGTCCGGGAGCGGCGGGATAGGGGTTAAACAGTTTAGTATAGTGTGGGTGTTTAGTGACAGTATACAAATAAAGCTGTGAAAAAGCCGAAGAGCAGCAAAATTGATGACTGTTAGTTAACAACAGTCCGCTGCTCATCGCCCCATACTTGGTGTGCGGCTTTTTGACAGCTTTTTTGTTAAATAAGGAGAACGTATTCAGGTCCGCAGCAGCGATGTTAGGCGATCTTAGGCAAGCGAATTGGTGTCGTCGAATGCAAGTAAGTTGACGGCTTGATAAATAGGCCCCATATTTTCACATGAAAAGTATCAGATATATATAGAAATACATATTTAATAATAAAAAGTACTTTATTTTCTATGTGAAGAACATAGGAATATAAAATATGCGCTTTGCACATCGGGTTTTGTGATTTAGATTTAATGCGATCATTCTAGCCTTCATGAAAACTTAAAGGGACAGTATACACCAAAACGTTTCTTATTTAAAAAGATAGATAATCCCTTTATTACCCATTCCCCGTTTTTGCATAACCAACACAGTTATATTAATATACTTTTTACCTCTGTGATTACCTTGTATCTAAGCCTCTGCAGACAGCCTTCTTATCTAAGTGCTTTTGACAGACATGCAGTGTAGTCAATCAGTGAAGACTCCTAAATAACTTCACGGGAGTGAGCACAATGTTATCTATATGACACGCATGAACTAACACTGTCTAACTGTGAAAAACTTTCAAAATGCTCTGAGCTAAGAGGTGGTTTTCAACTTTTTAGAAATCAGTTTGAGCCTAGCTAGGTTTAGCTTTTCAAAAATACCATCAAGGGAACAAAGCAAATTTGATGATAAAAGTAAATTGGAAAGTTGTTTAAAATTGCATGCCCTATCTGAATCATGAAAGTTTAGTTTTGACTTTACTGTCCCTTTAAGGAACATTATTGAAAGCGTCGGGTTGCGCTCATATTGTGAGTTGAAATAAACCGTTTTTGCTCTAGCACTAATCCTACAAGCGCAAGAAGCCGAAGTTAAAATATTGCGTGCGCGTTTACATAATCACCCATAGAAGTCAATGGAGAAAGAAAAGTAGGGAAAAAAAACAAGATTCCACTCTCACCCAAACCCAATCGCATATTCTCATGTGAGCTAACACGACTTGAAAATATGAATATTTCACTTTCCAATGTTCTTCACATACAAGAATATGTTTTATTTATTCATAAATACACATTTCTACATATATCTATACATATACACATATACACACACACATATATATTATACAGTATATATATATATATATATATATATATATATATATATATACGTACATGATTATATATAGGTATAGATGTATACAGATATATATATAGGAATATCTATATAGAAATACATAAAACATTTTCTGCTATATGTGCAGAATATAGGAATGTGAAATATTTACTGTAAATACATAGTTAAAACCTTTATTAAACATTAAAATTGCATAAATATGCTTTTACATAATTAATTTACTTAACTGCAAAGGGCTTCAATGCAATATGTGTGTACATTATGTCTGTAAATACATATACACACATATAAATACATTAATACATATGTATGCATATCTAGACATATATATGTTTGTATCTCAATGTCAAATCCCTTTGGTTGCCTTTTTATTTCTACTAACACTTGACATCTCATATGTTTGAGTGTAACTATAATTTGTAATGTATTCTAATGTGGTTTTTTGAACTTTTTTGTTTCGGGAAACAGTTAACCAGAACTCTGAAGTTGCGGCAATCATTCTATCATAAATTGAGATTGCACTCAAGCGACCGCTTTTATTTTCAGCTCTTTATACGAGTTGTAAACTGACAAGCATAAGCCCTCACAATAAACCCCTTGTCATGAGATGCAGGACATATGCAGGACACAGCAATGATGGTACAACTCTATTTTATTACAGAGCATAGAAACATACATCTAGTCAGGTTGATTTTATTACAAGGACAGAGACTCCTATTTTGCAATAACTTTCCATTTTCTGAACAGACAGCAATTAAAAGCATTGAAAATTTTGAATAAATAATACAGAAAAATTCAACCAATGATATCACAGTAACAGGTTATGTAACCAGATAACAGCCAATAATATCACATCCAAAGGTATAAGAGGTAACAGTCCAAACAGCTAATCCTCTTTTCACTTTGCTGAACAGACGTTAAGTATTATTTAAATTTCATTATTAAAGGGCCATAATACCCAAATGTTTAAACACTTGAAAGTGATGCAGCATAGCTGTAAAAAGCTGACTAGAAAATATCACCTGAACATCTCTATGTAAAAAAGAAAGATATTTTACCTCAAAAAATCCTCAGTAGCCACCTCCCATTGTAAAGGATTTCTAAGCAGCATATTAGTGTGTCTGTCCCGGGACAACTGAAGGGATGAGCATCGTGAACTCTCATATTATTTCACCAATCAGGTAAAGGAAGCTTACTATGAAATCTCATGAGAGTTAAGTCAAATCTCATGAGATCACAGTAAGAGTTCATGACCTCAGCACTGCTGATGCTGATTGGCTGCTGTTCATTTCTTCATTTTTTATTTTTTTTTACCTGCAGCTGGGAGCAGCTGAGTATAACTTTTTACACAGAACTTACTCTGCTGAGCTGAGGAGATTGTGAGGTAAAATATCTTCCTTTTTTACATAGAGATGCTCAGGTGATATTTTCCTGTCAGCTCTTTACAGTTATACTGCATCAGTTTCAAGTGATTTAGCATATGAGTATTATGTCCCTTTAAATAAATATTGCGCTTTTATTATTGTTTTATTATTGCCTTTATTTTATTTTATACATATTTTTCTTTGTCTAATGTTGTTTTTCAACTTTTTTTTTTTTTTTTTAACCCCAATATTGTTTTTTCACAATTTATTACTTATATCTTCAATATCGCTTTCGTTCGTTTCCTTTACCTATAATCTTTCCCTGCTGCTCCGGTGCCTCTTCCCTTCTATGTCAGGCTTTCTTCACTGTCGGCTCTTCTCTCCGCCCCCTGTTAGTGACGCATCACTTTTTTCTTTTCCCGCCCTTAGACCCGCCTCAGCCTGTCAGCCACAATCTTTTCCTCACTGGTTCTCATTAGTTTTTGGGTTTGGCAACTTTTGTTGCAAATTGTTTTTTATTTTCTCAGTGTATCTTAACCCCTTAATGACCACAGCACTTTTCCATTTTCTGTCCGTTTGGGACCAAGGCTATTTTTACATTTTTGCGGTCTTTGTGTTTAGCTGTAATTTCCCTCTTACTCATTTACTGTACCCACACATATTATATACCGTTTTTCTCGCCATTAAATGGACTTTCTAAAGATACCATTATTTTCATCATATCTTATAATTTACTATAAAAAAAATTATAAAATATGAGGAAAAAATGGAAAAAAACACACTTTTTCTAACTTTGACCCCCAAAATCTGTTACACATCTACAACCACCAAAAAACACCCATGCTAAATAGTTTCTAAATTTTGTCCAGAGTTTATAAATACCCAATGTTTACATGTTCTTTGCTTTTTTTGCAAGTTATAGGGCCATAAATACAAGTAGCACTTTGCTATTTCCAAACCACTTTTTTTCAAAATTAGCGCTAGTTACATTGGAACACTGATATCTTTCAGGAATCCCTGAATATCCCTTGACATGTATATATATTTTTTTAGAAGACATCCCAAAGTATTGATCTAGGCCCATTTTGGTATATTTCATGCCACCATTTCACCGCCAAATGCGATCAAATTAAAAAAAAAAGTAAATTTTTTCCAAATTTTAGGTTTCTCACTGAAATCATTAACAAACATTTTGTGCAATTATGGCACAAATGGTTGTAAATGCTTCTCTGGGATCCCCTTTGTTCAGAAATAGCAGACATATATCGCTTTGGCGTTGTTTTTAAGTAATTAGAAGTCCGCTAAATGCTGCTGCACACCACAAGTGTATTATGCTCAGCAGTGCAGGGGTTAATTAGGGAACTTGTAGGGAGCTTGTAGGGTTAATTTTAGCTTTAGTGTAGTGTAGTAGACAACCCCAAGTATTGATCTAGGCCCATTTTGGTATATTTCAGGCCACCATTTCACCGCCAAATACGATTAAATTAAAAAAAATAGTCAACTTTTTCACAAACTTTAGGTTTCTCACTGAAATTATTTAGAAACAACTTGTGCAATTATGGTACAAATGGTTGTAAATGATTCTCTGGGATCCCCTTTGTTCAGAAATAGCAGTCATATATGGCTTTGGTGTTGCTTTTTGGTAATTAAAAGGCCGCTAAATGCCACTGCGCACAAAACGTGAATTATGCCCAGCAGTGAAGGGGTTAATTAGGTAGCTTGTAGGGAGCTTGCAGGGTTAATTTTAGCTTTAGTGTAGAGATCAGCTTCCCACCTGACACATCAGACCCCCTGATCCCTCCCATAGAGCTCTCTTCCCTCCCCCACCCCACAATTGTCCCCGCCATCTTAAGTACTGGCAGAAAGTCTGCCAGTACTAAAATAAAAGGTTTTTTTTTTTTTACTTTTTTTTTTAAGCATATTTACATATGCTGCTATGTAGGATCCCCCCTTAGCCCCCAACCTCTCTGATCCCCCCCAAAACAGCTCTCTACACCCCCCCCCCCCCCACTGCCTTATTGGGGGGCAGCTGTCTGCCAGTACCCAGTTTGCATATAAAAGTGTTTTTTTTTCATTTATTTCAGTTTTTTCTGTAGTGTAGCTCCCCCCCCCCCGATCAATCCCCCACCCCCTCCCAGATCCCTTCCGTTACGTTTTATTTTTATTATTTTGTACAAAAATATGTACAAGTTTCTGTAGTGTAAGCGGTTCCCACCCGCTCCCTCCCCGTGCACGCACCCTCCCGCCGCCCCCTGTGCACGCGCGCGCGCCTGTGCGCGCCCCCCGGCGATCCCGCCCCCGATCCCGCCCCCCTCTCTGACTAAGAAGCCATCGATGGCCGCCCACCCACCTCCCATTTACGCTCCCACCCAACAACGAATGCGGCCATCGATGTCCGGTGCAGAGAGGGCCACAGAGTGGCTCTCTCTGCACCGGAGGGGCAAAAATTGTTATTGCAGGATGCCTCGATATCGAGGCATCCTGCAATAACCGGAAAGCAGCTGGAAGTGATCAGGATCGCTTCCAGCTGCTTTCCAAACCGAGGACGTGCAGGGTACGTTCTCAGGCATTAACTGCCTTTTTTCTGAGGACGTACCCTGCACGTCCTCGGTCGTTAAGGGGTTAATTTTACTTGTTAAATATTTCTTAGCCTGCCAATTCCTCTAACATTAGTTTAGCTGTGTGGTTAACTTGTCAGCTTTTAGTTCTCAAGGTCCTAGGTTTGATTCCCATATTTTCAAAAGAAAGATATTTAATTTAGAGTTTAACCCCTTAATGACCACAGCACTTTTCCATTTTCTGTCCGTTTGGGAACAAGGCTATTATTACATTTCTGCGGTGTTTGCGTTTAGCTGTAATTTTCCTCTTACTCATTTACTGTACCCCCACATATTATATACTGTTTTTCTCGTCATTAAATGGACTTTCTAAAGATACCATTATTTTCATCATATCTTATAATTTACTATAAAAAAATTATAAAATATGAGGAAAAAAATGGAAAAAAACACACTTTTTCTAACTTTGACCCCCAAAATCTGTTGCACATCTACAACCACCAAAAAACACCCATGCTAAATAGTTTCTAAATTTTGTCCAGAGTTTAGAAATACCCAATGTTTACTTGTTCTTTGCTTTTTTTGCAAGTTATAGGGCAATAAATACAAGTAGCACTTTGCTATTTCCAAACCATTTTTTTCAAAATTAGCGCTAGTTACATTGGGACACTGATATCTTTCAGGAATCCCTGAATATCAATTGACATGTATATCATTTTTTTAGTAGACATCCCAAAGTATTGATCTAGGCCCATTTTGGTATATTTCATGCCACCGTTTCACCGCCAAATGCGATCAAATCCAAAAAACGTTCACTTTTTCACAAATTTTTTCACAAACTTTTGGTTTCTCACTGAAATTATTTACAAACAGCTTGTGCAATTATGGCATAAATGGTTGAAAAATCTTCTCTGGCATCCCCTTTGTTCAGAAATAGCAGACATGTATGGCTTTGGCATTGCTTTTTGGTAATTAGAAGGCCGCAAAATGCCGCTGCTCACCACACGTGTATTATGCCCAGCAGTGCAGGGGTTAATTAGGGAGCTTGTATGGAGCTTGTAGGGTTAATTTTAGCTTTAGTGTAGTGTAGTAGACAACCCAAAGTATTGATCTAGGCCCATTTTGGTATATTTCATGCCACCATTTCACCGCCAAATGCGATCAAATAAAAAAAAATGTTCCCTTTTTCACAAACTTTAGGTTTCTCACTGAAATTATTTACAAACAGCTTGTGCAATTATGGCACAAATGGTTGTAAATGCTTCTCTGGGATCCCCTTTGTTCAGAAATAGCAGACATATATGGCTTTGGTGTTGCTTTTTGGTAATTAGAAGGCCGCTAAATGCCACTGCGCACAACACGTGAATAATGCCCAGCAGTGAAGGGGTTAATTAGGTAGCTTGTAGAGAGCTTGCAGGGTTAATTTTAGCTTTAGTGTAGAGCTTAGCCTCCCACCTGAAACATCAGACCCCCTGATCCCTCCCAAACAGCTCTCTTCCCTCCCCCATCCCACAATTGTCCCCGCCATCTTAAGTACTGGCAGAAACTCTGCCAGTACTAAAATAAAAGGTATATTTGGGCTTTTTAGTTTTTTTTTTTTTTTTAGCATATTTACATATGCTGCTGTGTAGGATTCCCCCTTAGCCCCAAACCTCACTGATCCCCACCAAACAGCTGTCTAACCCTCCCCCTCTGCCTTAATGGGCGCCATCTTGGGTACTGGCAGCTGTCTATATGCGGTGAGGACATGATAGAGCGCACTGCTTGTGTGTTTGTTTATGTCTGCCAGTACCCAGTTAAGAAAAAAGTGTTGGGTTTTTTTTTACAAAAAATTCCTTTTTCTGTAGTGTAGCTTCTCCCCCCACCCAAGACCAACCCTCCACCACTCCAAAATCACTTTGTTTATTATTTGATTTATATTTTAGTGCCCTTTTGCCCCACATGTGTATTTAAACGTTTCTGTAGTATAGCGGCTCCCACCCGCTCCCGCACCGTACACGCGCCCGCCCGCCACCCCCGTGCACGTGCGCGCGCCCGCACGTGCCCCCGTCAGCTCCGCCCCCGATCCCGCCCCCCTCCACCTTAAACAGCACACCGATGGCCGCCCACCCGCCTCCCAAGTCGGCTCCCACCCACCAACGATACCGGCCATCGATGTCCGGTGCAGAGAGGGCCACAGAGTGGCTCTCTCTGCATCGGATGGCCATGTAAGGTTATTGCAGAATGCCTCCATATCGAGGCATCACTGCAATAACCGGAAAGCAGCTGGAAGCGATCAGGATCGCTTCCAGCTGCTTTCCACAACGAGGACGTGCAGGGTACGTCCTCAGGCGTTAACTGCCTTTTTTTTTAGGACGTACCCTGCACGTCCTCGGTCATTAAGGGGTTAAATTGTATATGTTTTAAAAAATTGATTACAAATCTAAATTCATATATTATTTTTAAATATGTCTAATGAAAACATATCTGAAGTTTCTAATAAATCTTTGCAAGACATTATGTCTTCTATGACTTGTCTTCAGCAACAAATGCAGTCTGTCATGGCTGCAGTTAATTCCTCTGGCACTATTCCCAAAAAAGCGACAAGTAAAAGAAAACATTTAAATTCTAATACTAATGATAAATCTTCTGTAATTTCTACTGACAAATTAAATAAAAGTCTGTCTAATTCAGACAATGAGTCCGCGCTTATAACATTTTTTGAAAATTATTCCTCTGGGGATTCTGATACTGTTTCTTTTATAACCAGAAAACAAAAACCTAAGCGCAAAATTGATGTTGACTCTGATTCAACAACTGAGTCTAACGACTCCTATACTTCTGATAAATTTTATGATGATAAAGATTCAATTTATGAGGATGTTTCGGACTCATCGTCCTCTGATGATGATTCCCCTAAATATAAGAGATCTAAAAAGTCTAGTAAGTCCAAAAAACCTAGATTATTAGATAATGCTGGGGAATCTTATTTAGATCCGGATGATATAGAACATCCCAGGTCATCTAATTGGAGAGCATCAAAAAGAGTTTCCAAATGTATTGCTTTCTATATAAGAAGACCCCTTTCTAAATATCTAAAAGAATTTTAAGGGCGGAATGTCCTAGACCAGAGTTACCCAGTTTGGCCCATGCCACTCCAGAAATTGACCTCAACTTATTGAAATTTATTGGCACAAAAATTTTAATATCAGGAAAGGACCTGACAGGTTTTTGAAGGCCTGTCAGGATAAATTGCTGGATACTCTGGGTCCAGTGACTAAATTATTGGAATTATCTGAGGATGCAATTTCTAAAAATTCTCAAGTTGATCCTGCTGTGATTAAACAATGGGTTCAGCGATTGGTGTATTTAATTGGTGATTCCAACTCTGCCTTATCCTGTCAAAGAAGGAGAATTTTACTTAGGAAGATTGATCCCAAATTGTCAGACTTTGCCCCCAAAGAGATGGGTAGAAAGGCTAAAAGCTTTTTATTTGGAGATGCAGGACTAAAAGAACTGTCTAATTATGTTTCATCAATAAATTCACTTAATAAAATTAAAACTCAAACAAAGAAAATATTCAATCAAAACAACAGAGTTTTTGACAGGGCTGGGAAACGAAGGGGCTGCTTTCCTGGCCGTTCAGCATTCTCCTCAAGGCCCTTCTTCCAAAACAACCAAGTACCATCAACACCTTTCAACAACTTCTTTCCTACAAGAGGCAGACAATGGCCAACAAGATCATTTAGAGGAAGACCTTCTAGAAGACCTTTCTCAAGTAAGTTTGAACACTTATCATTTCATTCCTTTTTCCCCTCAAAAAGTAGGAGGCAGACTTGCCCTATTTATTCACAATTGGAAGAGTATAACACAAGACCCATGGGTACTCCAATCAGTATCAGGTCTCCATCTAAATTTCATATCAATCCCTTATCAGTCTGTTCTTCCAAATCCAATTTTCTTCTCCCTTTCAGACTATCTTCTACTAGACCAAGAGATATCAGATTTAGACAAAAAACAAGCTATTGAATTAGCTCCATCAGAAAAAGATTCTTTCATCAGCAATATGTTTCTGGTCAAAAAGAAAGAAAGATCTTTTCGCCCTGTTATAAATCTAAGAAATCTAAATTTTCATCTAGAGTACAATCATTTCAAAATGGAGGGAATTCATCTCCTCAGAGACTGTCTCCTTTCCAAGGATTGGTTAGTTCGTTTAGATTTGAAAGATGCTTATCTTTTTATCCTCATTCATCATTCTTTCAGAAATTTTTTGAGATTTATGTGGAAAAACAACTTTTGGCAATTTACATGACTTCCTTTTGGGCTTTCTTCTGCACCTTGGGCATTTACAAAAATTCTTCGTCCTGTAGTTGCTTGGCTACGAATGAGAGGTGTTCGTCTTATAATTTATTTGGACGATATCCTTATCATGCATCAGGAACGTCATTGTTTGATTTCTCATCTCAAACTAACTATAAATCTCCTTCAGAACTTAGGATTTGTTATCAATTTCGACAAATCAGAGATCCATCCTTCTCAGTCTCTAACATTTCTGGGATTTCTTATAGATTCCCAATCTGCAACTTTGAGTCTTCCTTCAGACAAAATCAACAAAATAAAGAAAGAGATATCTTACCTTCTCAAGAGACCTCTGTTTCCAATTCGGACCTTAGCCCGTATTATTGGTCTTCTTTCCTCATCTATTCAAGCAATTTTCCCGGCTCCCCTCCATTACAGGGCTCTTCAAAGATTGAAGATTTTTTATCTCTGACAAGGTTTCTCTTATTTTCACAAGATCTCCTTGTCCGAAGAAGCAAGATCGGAGTTATTATGGTGGTTAGCCAATTTAGAGGCTTGGAATGGGAAAGCAATTTTTGGTTGTTCTCCCAAAATAATTTTGGAGTCAGATGCCAGCAATTCGGGATGGGGAGCCAGATTGGGTTCTCCATCACTGGTGGAAAATGGACTTCAGAAGAAAAGAATCTTCATATAAACTGCTTAGAACTTTTAGCAGGTTCTTTTGCTGTGAGGAGTTTCATTCATTCAGATCGTCCTATTTCTGTCTTACTTAAGATGGACAATATTTCTGCTGTCAGGTACCTCAACCGTTTAGGAGGTACTACATCAAAAATATTGTCAGATCTAACTTCAGATTTTATCCATTCTTGTTTAGATCGCAACATTTATATTCAAGCAGAATATATTCCAGGTCAAAACAACATCATGGCAGATTGGGGTTCTTGTCGTCTTCAGGACTCCAGCGATTGGAAACTGAATTCCAAAATTTTTCAAATTCTGTTTTATCGCAGAGGTCCTTTCTCAATAGATCTCTTTGCTTCCCGATTGAATCATAAACTGACTCCATATTACAGTTGGAGACCAGATCCTTTTTCTCTAGCGACGGATGCTTTTCTTCAGACATGGCCAGAGAAGGGAGCTTATGCGTTCCCTCCCTTTTCAATGATTCCTCGGACAATATCATATGTCAGGAGAAATCTTAGTTCAATTCTCCTCATAACTCCATGGTGGTCAGCCCAATCCTGGTTTCCAGCTCTTCTAGAGATGTCATATCTTCCTCCTTTCCTTCTTCCTCTACAGCAAGATCTTTTATTGGATCCGACAGGACAACCTCACATCCTAGTTGTTCAAGGATCCCTTCAACTGATTGCTTGGATGATTTCAGGGGTTCCTGGTCATTCAAAGGACTTTCGGAAGAAGCTAAATTGCTACTCAGAGATTCTTGGGCACCAGGTACTAAGAAATTATACAGATATGCATGGATCAGATGGTCTGATTGGTGCAGTAGCAGAAATTTGGATCCCTTTTCAGCTCCTGTAAATGAAGTCATTAATTATTTAACCTCTCTTTTTAATACAGGTCTTGCATATAGGTCTATTAATATTGCTCGATCGGCAATATCAGCTGGACATTGTCCTGTATCTAATATTTCTATTGGACAATTGTCTTCAGTCAAAAAACTTCTAAAGGCTATAAGAGTCAAGAAGCCTCCGGTTCCTAAACATTCTTATTTTTGGGATGTGGATTTATTAATTAATCTATTTAATGATTGGCCTCTCAATAAAGATCTTTCTCTCAAGCAATTAACTTGTAAGTTAGCTTCTTTATTATGTTTACTCTCATGTAAAAGAGTATCTGATGTTAGAGCTATAGATTATAATTCTAAGATGTTTACTCCTCAAGGTGTAGTCTTTTCTTTATCTCGAAAAACAAAATCTTTATCCTCCTCTATCTTTTATCCTTACTTTTTTGACTATCCTAAATTATGTGTGGTTTCTTGCCTGAAAGAGTATGAATCCAGAACTTTACCATTCAGGTTATCTTCCTCCTCTTCTCAACTACTTATTTCTTTCGTTTCTCCTCATTTATTGGTTTCTACTACCACCATAAGTAGGTGGGTTAAGTGGATCATGTCTTTAGCAGGAATAGAAGACAAATTTTCTGCTCATTCAGTTAGAGGAGCTTCTGCTTCTAAAGCTTTTATCAAATCTGCTTCACTACAAGAAATTCTTAATGCAGCAGATTGGTCCTCTGATTCGGTATTCCATCAGTTTTATTTTAAACCAATTTCTTCAATTCAACATAGCCTTTTATCTTAATTGTTTTGCTTTAAACTTGCAAAATAGGAGTCTCTGTCCTTGTAATAAAATGACGATTATCCTAACAATTGTGACGGTATAATCTAGATTTTATTAAAGAGACAGAGACGAGTATTTTCCCTCCCTTATTTCATATATATTTAATTATATTAAATACATGTTTTTTCCCTCCCAATTATTTGTGGGTGTATTTTATATTATGTTATTATTATTTACATTTTATCTTTTTCAGCCCAGAATTCTTCAAATCCCGGATTCCAACAATAATCAAACTTGGGTGTCTGATTCAAGTTCACAGAATTCTTCTACACTACGAAGAGATTCAAGATATCTTCAAGAAGTTTCTTATCAGCTGTGGAATCAACTTCTGTCAATCAAGTTTTCTGTTTTCATCACTATTCTGTTTTGTGCATTTGCCTGTGTATCTGAGTTTTGTTTCTTTTTTGTTCCTATTTTCTTTTTGTTATTTGCAGCAAAGTTCAAAGAGGATTAGCTGTTTGGACTGTTACCTCTTATACCTTTGGATGTGATATTATTGGCTGTTATCTGGTTACATAACCTGTTACTGTGATATCATTGGTTGAATTTTTCTGTATTATTTATTCAAATTTTTCAATGCTTTTAATTGCTGTTTGTTCAGTAAATGGAAAGTTATTTCAAAATACTCGTCTCTGTCTCTTTAATAAAATCTAGATTATACCGTCACAATTGTTAGGATAATCGTCATTTCACTAACTAACTGCGACACAGACTACCTGACCTAAGCCCCGCCCCCAAACTAGTGACATCACATCCTGCTCTCATCACATCTTCCCCTTTTTCAAAGGCAAAGCATACATTTAAATATAACAATAACAAGGTATACGTACAGAGTATACAACAACTTTTTTTTTTAACAATATATAAACAAATAGGTTCAGAAAATATAAACACATAAATTACATCCTGACTTGGACATCGGTGTAGACTACCCTAGTCCACAGTGACCATGGTATTATTCTGCCCATACTTCCAGTCACTGTTCTAGCTAAAGTCAGTCCCTATATCGGGCCGGAAGTTTCAACACTCTTCCGCTTGATGTAACTTTGCATGAACTGTCCTCTGATACAGATGGTGAATAAGAGTCCGCTGGAGGCAAAGATATATCCCTGCTGTGATCTTGCTGGGGAGAAGGCACCTCACTTAGAACAGGGGATCCCACCGGCGGTGGGACTGAGGCATCCAGTTCCAGACTCTCAGGTACAGGCTGGAGATGTCTCCGGTTATGGTGTGTAACCGTCCCTCCATCAGTAAGGACCACATAAGACCTTGGTTCTGGAGAGCGGCCAATTACCGTAGCAGGCGTCTTCCATTTATTCTCATCATTCAGTTTAATTCTGACAGTTTTCCCCACATTTAGTTCCTGTAAGGGCCTGACAGAATGTCTCCTGTCGTAGAAGAAACGATAACCCTTTTTGGCCTCTTCATCCCTCCTAAGGACTTCATCCCGAGGAACAGGGCCAGGCATCTTGAAGACACCCACTGAGGGTAAAGTGGTGCGAATCTGGTGTCCTAGCATCAGCTGTGCCGGGCTAAACCCGGTGGCTTGAATGGGCATCGCCCTGTATGACAAAAGGGCTAGGTACGGCTCAGATTGCTTTAGAATGAATTTTGTTGTTTGTACTGCCCTTTCAGTCATTCCGTTGGCCTGCGGATAATGTGGACTTGACGTGGAATGTACAAAGTCATATTCCCTGCTGAAAGCACTGAGCTCTGTAGAAGCGAACTGCATACCATTATCACTCACCAGCTCCATTGGAATGCCCCACCGGGCGAACAAGCTCTTCAGACGAATGATAACGGCTTGACTTGTGATATCATTCAGAGGTGCAATTTCCAAATACCTGGAATAGTAGTTGATCACAACAAGGAACTTTTTCCTGTGCAGTTCACACAAATCAGCAGCTATTTTCTGCCACGGCCCGCAGGCAGCAGAGTAGAAATCAAGGGCTCCCTTCTCTGAGTAGGCTGGCGTTCCAGGCAAAAGGCACATTTAAACACGTGATTTGCAATGTCGGAGCTGATCCCAGACCACCACACAGCTGTAGCTGCCCTTTCTCTGCACTTTGTAATGCCTAAGTGGCCATCGTGAATCCTGTTTAACATCTCCTTCCTCATGCTGAAAGGAATTACGATGAGGTCTAGGAACAGCACCAACCCCTCCAGCTCCGTGAGCTGCGACCTCTCTGGCTGGTAAGCACTTAAAGACATCCAGGCTGCCCGGCTCTCGGGCCAGCCTTCTTTTATGTACTTTATAACCTCTTGCAGATCTGTGTCCAAATATGTCTCTTTCTTTATTTCCTCCAGTTTCCTTGAAGAAATGGACTTAGAGGCCAGAACTGAATCAACATACACTTTCACATCAGATTTGGTGCAGGATTCTTCAGCAGCAGCCAGCGGGAGCCTGGATAGTGTATCCGCCACAACCAGTTGTTTCCCCGGCACATGCACTGCCTGGACATTGAACCTGAGCAGTCTCATTAAAAGTCTCTGGCATCTTAAGGGTGTTTTGTCGATATCATAAGAGTTGATTAGAGGGACTAGCGGTTTGTGGTCAGTCTCCAGACTAAATTTCTCCAAACCCACTAGATAACGCTGAAAGCGCTCACAGGCCCAAACTGCAGCCAGGCACTCTTTCACAATTTGAGCGTATTTTGACTCTGCTGCCGTCAGTGTGCGGGAACAGTAGGCGATGGGCTGTAGTTTATTTTCATTTAACTGCAGGAGAGCAGCCCCCAACCCATAACTGCTTGTATCAGCACTAACCACAGTCTTTTTTGAAGGGTCGTAGAACCCCAGCACTGGGGCAGAACCCAGCAAGGACTTGGCCTGCATAAAAGCTTTTTCTTGTGAAGGTCCCCAGACCCAGGCAACGTCTTTCTTTAGCAACTCTGTGATAGGGTGTAAAACTGTTGATAAATCTGGAAGAAACTTTCCCACATAATTTACAAGGCCCAATATCTGTCTCAGCTCATGTACATCAGAAGGACTTTTCATCTGTTCAATAGC
This sequence comes from Bombina bombina, assembly GCF_027579735.1. Taxonomy (NCBI): domain Eukaryota; kingdom Metazoa; phylum Chordata; class Amphibia; order Anura; family Bombinatoridae; genus Bombina; species Bombina bombina. The sequence continues at coordinate 1,260,592,048 of NC_069499.1, read as the reverse complement.
ACAAATTTTCTCAGGGTCTGGCTTGATGCCATCCCCACTGAAGATATGCCCAAAGTAACATAATTCAGTTTTCCTAAAATGGCATTTTTCTTTATTCAGCTTCAGCCCAGACTCTTTGATAGCCTGCAGCACACAACTTAAACGCTGATCATGCTCCTCCACTGTAGACCCATACATTAGAATGTCGTCCATGACGACTGCCGTGCCCACGTGGTCACTCAGGAGAGAACTCATTTCCCTTTGAAAGATTTCAGGAGCAGAGGATATCCCAAAGGGGAGTCTGCAGAAGCAGAACCAACCTACCGGTGTGATAAAGGTAGTCAGTTTGCGGCACTTTGGATCCAAGGGGATCTGCCAAAAGCCGCTAGAAGCGTCTAATGTGGAAAAGAACTTCGCCCCAGCCAACTTTATAGCTATATCTTCTAATGTCGGCAGCACAAATCTCCCTCTCTTCACTGCCTCATTCAACCTTTTCAGGTCCACACAGATGTGCACCTTTCCGTTTTTCTTTGCAACAGGAACAATGGGGGCACACCAATCAGTCGCTTCAACAACCTCTTCAATAACCCCTATAGACTTCATGCGCATAAGCTCCTTTTCCACTTGAGGCATGAGCGGGAACGGATTTCTGCGGGGAGTAGAAATACTGTATGGGACTGCGTCACTTCTAAGTGCTATACAGACTGGTTTACAATTCAGTAGGCCCAACTCACCAAACATATCTTCAGAGATCTCATTCACTCTAGCCACGAGGCCCAAGTCACAGGCTGCTTTTCTGCTCAATAAATTGCTAACACACTGACCTCGAATCACATGCACCCACATAGTGAACTTCCTTTGCTTGTACTCACAGCTGGCAAGAAATTTCCCCGCACAATCAATGCGGCCACCTGGACTATGGACATTTGTAGTAACCTTCGCCAGCTGGGGCTGTCGAGGCAGTTTCATAAATGCAGCAAAAGACATTACAGTGATATCTGCTCCTGTGTCAATCTTAAAATCAACTTTGGCTCCCATTACAGTAAAAGTAACCTTCCAATCTTCCTCTGAGCATGGCGGTTCCACAACGGACCCCACAAAAGACACTTCCTCACCCTCCTGGTCACTGTCCACCTGCATCTCCTTAATGTATTCAGTTTTACACACCACTTCAAAATGGCCCATTCTGTTACATTTTCTGCATCTTTTATCTCTGGCTGGGCATATAACACTCTGATCATGGACACGGTAGCACTGTGTGCATCGGGCATGCTGCACCCATCCACTTCTAGGCCTTTCCATTATTTTAGATCTACCGCTCACACTGTGCCTTTCACTAGCAGTTTTCCTGGACTGTTGCACTTCATCCACAATACTCTCAGACCTCAGATCAGCACTTTGCTTTTTCACCAGTTCACTCTGGCGGGCCATCCTAATAGCCCCATCTAATGTTAAATCAGGCTCTAACTGCAGCTTCAGTGAGACTTCAGCATCTGCAATTCCAATAACTATTCTGTCTCTGATTTGCTCTTCTTTAGCAACACCAAACTCACAGAATTCAGCTAGTTCATACAGGCTGCGCACAAATTACTCCACAGATTCTCCCACACGCTGATTACGTTTGTGAAAACAAGCTCTCTCATGAATCACATTTTGGGCACAAAGTGGGCACTGAGTTTATCCATAACTATATCAAAGTTAAATTCTTCCCCTTCTTGGAAAGTAAAAGCATTGAACACTGGCTCCACATCTTTCCCCATAGAGTATAAAAGAGAATTAACTTGTACATCACCACTCTCCTTGTTCAGTTTGGAAGCAATCCTGAAGCGCTGAAACCGCTGACGCCATGTGGGCCAAGCTGCAGGCTGAGAGAAGTCAAAAGGCTCAGGGGGGTAAACTTTGACATTGTCATCGATCAGGAACAGAAGTACAGGCCAGAACTTCTGACACCATGTCATGAGATGCAGGACATATGCAGGACACAGCAATGATGGTAATGAAGGATGAATCCTATGGAGGTGCGCACAGCTGATGAACAAGACCCAGCTTAAATAACAATCTCAGGGAAAGCGAAGTTCCTGGAACAGTCAGCAACCAATATGATACGGCAGCACTCTTGGAGAGGAATAGTTGTAATAGTCTGTAGAAGCAGAAAAAAGAGAGGCGCCTTATGGGACAGTATCGTAGTACAGTGGTAAGGGCAGGAGACAGCACACACAACGAGTCAAGATACTCACAAAAATGATGGCATAAACGTATGCCTCACTAGACAGGACGGGACCTTAGTCGCCCGCCAGACGGACCAATGGAAAGATAGATCCGGAACTCCAGGGTCCAATCCGTAGCTACAGGAGGTAGAATCGTCAGAGGAACGAGTAGCCCGTGATAGGACCAATTGCTGTTAGCTCTTAGTATGAGTGGCGGGTAACCGGATCAACCAAAAAACGGTATACAAAAGAGCGGGGATATCGTAAAAGCTAATTTATTAAAATCACTGTTAAAACATATAGTTTATATGAAATGACAACAGCAACGCGTTTCTCGACCTTCCGGTCGTTTCATCAGGCTGATATTACATTTGATATCCCAACTCTATTTAACATAAAAGTTACCCAATCACAGACCGGTCTGTGTCCACACCCTTCATGGGGCCAATCATAGATTGTGATTGACAACTGCAGTGACAATTGCACCTGCTCAGTAATGAATATGTGATGATGAATGTGGAAACATTGCCGACCGTAATATGCGAACATACATAACAATTAAAACATTTTAAAAATTACTCAAAAAATTAATAAAATATATAGGGCATATAAAGCATAAAATCAAAGTACACAGTCACAAATAGTTCATATATATTTCGTATAATCATAACCTAAGATTGAATAAGGTGCCTATATTGGTATATATGACTATAAAATAAGTTCTAACATCATAGGTTAGAACTAGAACCCTGAGAACTGGTCACATGCGGGGTTGTGTCTGCACTTCTCACATTGACAGTCAGAAATCTAAAGTGACAATGAGGGATTAGGATCTACTGGAAAATATATATCATAATAAACAACATTTATAATAGATATAATATACGGAGGCAGCACCAACTATATAAGGCACAATTATGTGCTCATAATATAGATAGGTGCCTAAAATAAAGCATCTAGCAAGAAATCATAAGTAATATACTATAGTGGTTTAATATACCTAGTGACTATATGCTTAGAATGGAAATTCCACAGCCAAACGGCATGATTAAATTGAGTTTGTAAGTGCTTGCGCTTCTACTTATGTGGTCTATCTACTCACTTGTGTTTGTGGGGCCCAATATGTAGGGCGTACCTGTAGACATCTTAGTACTAGATGGTCTGAACACTATCGGAATATGAAGAAAAATTTCAGACTCCATAGTGTTTCAAGACATTGTAATGATGTACATAAGGGAGACCTAAACTGCTATTCTGTGGTTCCCATTGAATTTGTTCCCAAATCTCATTTATACAATCGTTTTTTCAGACTCAGACAGAGGGAGACCTTTTGGATCCATTTGCTGAAAAGCATGCATCCAGATGGTCTTAATTTGTGTGTCGATCTGGCGGCCTTTTCCTAAAGGTCTGATCCTGGTGTCCCTCTGTCTGAGCTTGGTCCTCTAGACTGTTTTTTTTTCTCTGATCCAATGGTTCTCTGATACACTAATCTTGTGATTCTTATTAGTCTGATAGATTGCTCTGCCAGTTTTTGATTTATAGGTATAAGATTATCCACTTTCAGATATTCATTGACATTTCTCTGTCAGAATATATGTCCCCCCTCCAATATGTGTAGCCTTGTATAATCTCCAAATACCTATTGTTACAAACTCAATTTAATCATGCCGTTTGGCTGTGGAATTTCCATTCTAAGCATATAGTCACTAGGTATATTAAACCACTATAGTATATTACTTATGATTTCTTGCTAGAGGCTTTATTTTAGGCACCTATCTATATTATGAGCACATAATTGTGCCTTATATAGTTGGTGCTGCCTCCGTATATTATATCTATTATAAATGTTGTTTATTATGATATATATTTTCCAGTAGATCCTCATCCCTCATTGTCACTTTAGATTTATGACTGTCAATGTGAGAAGTGCAGACACAACCCCGCATGTGACCAGTTCTCAGGGTTCTAGTTCTAACCTATGATGTTAGAACTTATTTTATAGTCATATATACCAATATAGGCACCTTATTCAATCTTAGGTTATGATTATACGAAATATATATGAACTGTTTGTGACTGCGTACTTTGATTTTATGCTTTATATGCCCTATATATTTTATTAATTTTTTGAGTAATTTTTAAAATGTTTTAATTGTTATGTATGTTCGCATATTACGGTCGGCAATGTTTCCACATTCATCATCACATATTCATTACTGAGCAGGTGCAATTGTCACTGCAGTTGTCAATCACAATCTATGATTGGCCCCATGAAGGGTGTGGACACAGACTGGTCTGTGATTGGGTAACTTTTATGTTAAATAGAGTTGGGATATCAAATGTAATATCAGCCTGATGAAACGACCGGAAGGTCGAGAAACGCGTTGCTGTTGTCATTTCATATAAACTATATGTTTTAACAGTGATTTTAATAAATTAGCTTTTACGATATCCCCGCTCTTTTGTATACCGTTCTTTGGTTGGTCCGGTTACCCGCCACTCATACTAAGAGCTAACAGCAATTGGTCCTATCACGGGCTACTCGTTCCTCTGACGATTCTACCTCCTGTAGCTACGGATTGGACCCAGGAGTTCCGGATCTATCTTTCCATTGGTCCGTCTGGCGGGCGACTAAGGTCCCGTCCTGTCTAGTGAGGCATACGTTTATGCCATCATTTTTGTGAGTATCCTGACTCATTGTGTGTGCTGTCTCCTGCCCTTACCACTGTACTACGATACTGTCCCATAAGGCGCCTCTCTTTTTTCTGCTTCTACAGACTTTTACAGCAATGATGGTACAGCTCTATTTTATTACAGAGCATAGAAACATACATCTAGTCAGGTTGATTTCACTAACTAACTGCGACACAGACTACCGGACCTAAGCCCGCTCCCAAACTAGTGACATCACATCCTGCTCTCATCACACCCCTTATTGCTTGCGCACAAATGTTTGCGCTCCATTTTTAATTTGGCCCAAAATGTGCCAATGATATTCAGTGTGATCATGGATTAGACACTTTAGTTGCATGAGTGAAGTTTCTACTGAAATAATTTAAGTAATCTTTTTAATATCTAAAACATGCAAATTGTCTGCATTTGCTGCATTTTACACAGTGCTCCCAACAAAGCCTATAAAATAGTATCTAGGTACCATGGGTTGTAAATATTATCCTGGCAACTATAAAGAGGTGAACACGTGTACTGGTATGACTGCAAATTAGAGTATTTGTGATGCCTTATAACTGGTGAGTGTGATTACATACAGGGGAGTAACTACAAGCATTACAACTGAGATTTGGCCAGGCCTTCTAGCAGGCCCACCTATCCAACCTTACAGAATTTAACTAACTCACACACTTTGCTGCAGTTTACTAGAAAGAAGAAATAAATTAGGATAGAATAAGTTAAATAGACTTAATTAACGTGTCTTATATTTACTGTACGCAAAGAGTTTGGGGTTTGGCTTGAACTAAAGGTGGTAACTTTAATTGCAGCTTGAACCTGCCACTCCCAGCCCCAGTCGGCTGTGGCTCTTGGGAAACTGTCCCTCTCTTTCTTCCCTACTTTTGAATTATTTCCCTATCCCCCCTCACTCTCCCTCAGGATAAGAGCCCATCTGCGCCGTGGTACTTTATGTTTTTCCAGGTTACTAAATCTATAGATTTATTCAGAGTTTAAAAGGCTGTGAATTACGTAAAAATGAAACATTTTTTTCCATAGCAATTCCATGTTTCCATTTGGTAAGCTTACATGTTGACCTGCAGCAGCTATCAATTTGCTGTGTTTAAATATTAAATACAAATTAAAATGGACATTATGTTTTTCTACAATGTGTCCTTGTGTATGTGTGTCCCTCTGTATGTGTGTGTCTGTGTTTGTCTGTGTCCCTCTGTGTGTATCAGTTTATAGAGTATCTAATATCTCAGCACTCTGGCTCTGATACTAGCCTGTGCCTCCCCTGGGCTTCCACTGACCTCACAGCACATCACTGCGTCCCTAATATATATATATATATATATATATATATATATATAGGTACTCTTGCAAGCACACAGCTAAGATCAAAAGCAAAAATGGAAGAGCTAGTTACATGCATCTCACCAAAAGGTTTGAACTCCGTACCTCGCCAAGGTCTCTTCCCTTCTGGGTTGCTATATACAGTCACACAATGCATGCTTTCACTCAAACAATCTGAAACTCACTCAAGGATGCACAGGCCTTATGTTATTTTCCTAGACACATACAAAACACTGAAATGGACTGCACTCTAAAATTGGACTGAGTACACATCCTATAACCCTGCAAAACTCACAGCCATGGGTGCTCACCAACACTCACAGACAGATGCACAGCTTCCAAAGACTAAGAGAGAGGGGCCTATTTATCATTTATCAACAGTGTGGATCAGGTCCGACAGACATCGCTGAATGCTTCATAACTGCTGTTTCTGGCGAGTCTGAAGACTCGCCAGAAACACGGGTCCACAAGCTCCTTACGGAGCTTGATAAATGGGCCCCAGAGAGTTAACAGACATACCTGGGTGCAAAACCCAAAGTCAAAATTACAAAACAAATTAATCAACAAGCACAAAGCTAAAATTAAAAACAAAAATGGAAGAGATAGTTACAGCATCTAGCCAAATGGTTAAAGCCCAGGACCTGGACTTTGCACCCAGGCTTGTCTGGGGTTAACTGCCTGAGTCACTAAAAACTGTGCAGCAGGCTGTGAATGTTGGTGAGATCCCAGTGCTGTGAGTGTTATAAGGTAATTTTTTATTTTAATCTTAGATATGTGCTTGCATGAGAGTGACAGACTTTCTTTGTGTTGTGTTGATTAATTGGTTTTGTAATTTTCCCTATGGGTTTTGCACCCACGCTTGTCTGGGTTTAACTGCCCGAGTCTCTGAAAGCAGTGCAACAGGCTGTGAGTGCTGTATATACTGTATATTTATTTAAATATTTAAAACTGTGTTTGAGTATCGGGGTGTAAGTCTGGTTGCACACACTACACACATATTTTACACCACATACTAAAAAGACACAATACACACACACTGTAATGAGGCTAATGTTGTTTTAATATATATATATCTTGAATATAAATGGGATTTTAATGCCTATTTAATTTAAGGTATTGTGCAATATATTTGCTACCAAAATGTTTTATAGAAAAGCAGAGTAATTATAAATGAATGAACGTCAGTAACAGCTGGCAGTAGTCCGCATCATTCCAGTAATAGAGAACCACACCCACAGAGAGCAGACTCTGGACTGGACATTACATGTATGTGAACAATACCAGTATTTTCCAAACTCTTTTATCATAGAGTACCACACAAGCATTGCCTTTCCATCTGAGACGATTTACAAATCAGCACAGATGTGAATACAGTTTTGCTCCAGCAGCTTGGGTGGCAAAACAAAATGTTGGTTTAATTGAAAGTTAATCATGTAGAAAATAGGTGGCTTGTACTTATTAGGGTAATTTAGGGGAGTATATTATATAGGGCCTTTTCTTTGCTCACAGACTATAAACTATTTGTAATGATTTTTATGTTATTGTTTACACTAGATTTATAGACATATCTGTGTCAAAGCTTGTAAGTTATGTCTTAAACTTATTCACATGATATTAGATCTGAAAAAACTAATGGGTTGCAGTGAGAGGTTAGTATATGTGATTTTGTTTAGTCATCTATTATTGTGAAGGCAAAACATGGTGTTTATAAATAAGCAGAAAAAAATAATGTCACACCTAATTTCAAAGTCATTTTTTAAAACAAAGCTCTAAGCAGCAATTATTCTTTAAAATGTTTTCCTTTTTCTCTACATAATTTCTATGGGGTCATGCTTACTTTTTCCTTATAATCTATTTAAAGGGATATTAAACAGTATGAAATTGTGATATAAAGGTATAGATTAGGAGTGGAGTGCAAATGAATGCTCCTGCTTGAGTGTTAATTGCGCAAGAATTAAGATTTGTGTGTTCATCGGGTTGTAGTTGGAAAAAGTAACTGTTTTCGCTCTCATGCCAACCTGATGAGTAAAAAAAAATTGAAGATAGAATATGGCGTGTGCATGCACATACATACCCCCCAACTGTCCCGATTTTCGCGGGACAGTCACGATTTAAGGGTCTGTCCCCCTGTCCCGGGTTGCTAGCCATCTGTCCCAATTTGCCCCAGGCATTAAAAAAACCAAAAAAAAACCATTTTTTTATTTTTTTTTATTTTTTAAATTCTGGGCCCATACTCAGAAGCAGCTGGCTTTGCTCTCCCAGGGTTAGATACCTGTTAGATTCCCTGTGGAAAAGGAATGGTGTGTGGGTTAAGCAGGAGTAAGAAGGCTGTATACACTCTGACCACGGGTAATGGTGACCACTCTAACCTACCTCTGGTAGTGATGATGTCTAACCCCTGGTGAGAATACTAGCATGCCTTCAGTTTTATACAATGAGCAGTGCTAATACCAGGGTAACGAACAGTGGCAGCCGCAGACTGCCAGCTAATGTGCTTGCCAACCCCAGGACCCCATACAATAAATTACAGATACTCATATATGAAGTAGTGTGTGTGTCTATCTGTATCTATAACTCTGTGTGTGTGTATCTGTATGTATAAGTTTATGCTATGTAGTGTGTGTGTGTCTGCATGTATAAATGTAAGCTATGTAGTGTGTGTATGTGCATCTGCATGTATAAGTGTGTATCTGCATGTATAAGTGTATGCTATGTAGTGTGTGTGTCTGCATGTATAAGTGTATACTATATAGTGTCTGTGTATCTGCATGTATATGTGTGCTGCCTGTATAAGTGTATGCCATGTAGTGTGTGTGTGTGTATCTTCGTGTGTAAGTGTATGCTATGTAATGTGTGTGTATCTTCATGGGTAAGTGTATGCTATGTAGTGTGTGTGCATCTGCATGTATAAGTGTATGCTATGTAGTGTGTGTGTATCTGCATGTATAAGTGTATGCTATGTAGTGTGTGTGTATTTGCATGTGTATGCTATGTAGTGTGTGTGTATCTGCATGTGTATGCTATGTAGTGTGTGTATCTGCATGTATAAGTGTATACTATGTAGTGTGTGTGTGTATCTGCATGTATAAGTGTATGCTATGTAGTGTGTGAGTATCTGCATGTGTAAGTGTATGCTATGTAGTGTGCAACTGTGCATTTTTGCTGACTTTAAAGGCCAGAATCTAGAATATTAATGGGGAATACAGAGAGCAGTTTTAAAGAATTTATTATTAAATGTCCAATTAAGATAAAAATATTTAGCAATGTCTTTGCAAAGGCTTATTAAATACATAGCTCACATAGCCATACCAGTGGTTTGAGCTTGTGTTTGATTTGCTGCCTGTGTATTAAAATATATGACTTTATTTAGAATTTTATTTATATTACTTTGGTCTTATGATTTTATTAAGCCCCGCCCACCACATTTAAATTTATTGCCGCGGGGTCCCTCTTTTGAATTTTGAAATGTTGGGAGGTATGCTCATAGAAGTCTATGGAGAAAAAAAGTGGGGGAAATACTTAACACCTTACACTTGCGCAAACATGATCCCATATTCTTATTTGCGCTAACCCAATTTGAAAATATTTCATGTATTTTGGTAACATATATATCTATACCTATATATATATATATATATATATATATATATATATATATATATATATATATACACACACAGTATATATATATATATATATATATATATATATATATATATATATAAAAATAAAATTATATATGGATATAGATATATAGAGATATACAGGGGCGGAACTACCGGTGGTGCAGAATTCGCAACTGCAACCGGGGCCGGGAGGTCCCTCCCTCAGGAGGGTCCAAGCTTCAGCACATGAAATTTTTTTTTCTTTCAACTTTTATTTATGTATTGCCCCTTGCACATTGCCTGCTGCACTAGAGTTTAAAAAACACCCACCAACTTCCTATTGAGGTCCTGATTAACTTCCTTATGTGATGTCACCCAATAACAGTCCTGCAGTGTCTGCATATATTTGAGGGCAACCGGGCTCCTCACTCAGTGGCGGTGAAGTGTATGCGTGAGCTGTGGAACTTTCACTGTCGTCTCTATTAGGTGGGTGCTAAAGACTGTTACTAGATAGTTCTCCAGTGTGGCTCACTCAGAGGTAAATTATGTTTTACCAGCCCAGGTCCATCCACTGCACTTCCTGTGACTGACTGAGCAGCCAATGGTGCGTGACTTGACTGTACCCCAGTTAATTATCTAATTTCTTGCAGCGTCGGGGTAAATAATCAAAAGCACACTGACTTTGCCAGCAGGTGTACCGAAGTGGGACTGTCCGTGGCCAGATTGAGTGCTGCCTAATTGCTTGGAGTGCAGGGTCAGGCCGGTGGGGACCCACATACAGTGAAATTAACTAGTGGTCAACCCTGGGCAAAGGCTTCGGTACACCTGCTGGCTGAGTCAGTGTGCTTTTTGATTATTTACCCCGACGCTGCAAGTATTTAGATAGTTAGCTGGGCTACAGTCAAGTCACGCACTGTTGGCTGCAAGTTCCCCCGGCTTGACCCCGCACTCCCAGCAATTAGACACATCAGCACTTAATTTGGCCATGGACGGTCCCTCTTCAAAGGCCACTGACTCACCCAGAGCACAAGTGTACCGAGAATGATCAGGGCCCAGGGCATGAGATTGAGTGCAGTCAGGAAATTTAAAGCTAGCACTGCACTGCACACCATATGGGTCCCTTTTAGGTTAGGACTGTGGTTATTGTATTGTATTTAAGTATTGAAAGGCAAGGATCTCAGCCACAAGCTTAGTTCTCTTAGACTCTTCTATGCATTTTATAAGATTTTGTATTATGCCAATTGTCAAACTAAAAAATAAAATTGATTATATTGACCCTTAAATAATTCCTTCTTGTCATGTTGCTTTCAATTTGTATTAATCTATGTGGATATAATTTTATACACCTAAGGCTTTGAGTTCAAATTATTGACATTTGACAGTTTTTGTATGCTGATTTACACTTATCTATTATTTGCAGATATTCATATGTTGTGCACATAGAATATGTAGACACACACACACATATATAATATATATATATATATATATGTACTGTATATATATATATATATATATATGTGTGTGTGTGTGTTATATATATATATATATATATATGTGTGTGTGTGTGTGTGTGTGTGTGTGTGTGTGTGCATGTCATATATATATATATATATATTATATATATATATATGCGTGTGCGTGTGTGAGTTTTTAAAAAAATGTCATTTATATTACATTTTTAAGCCACTCCCCATCCCTGCTCCTGCCCACCACATATCACACTTTTTCCCGGGGGGGGGGGAATACATAAAATCACACACACACTTACATTGACTCACACTTATACACACACATACATGCACACGCATATACACACGGGGTCAAGGAAACGTCTGCAAATCAGGACATATGGCTGTCTCAGAGGGACAGCGCTCAGAATTAGGGTCTTTCCCTCTCAAATATGGACAGTTGGAAGGTGTGTGTGTAAATATAGATAAACACACACACGTACGTATATTAATGTGCACATATAAGTATGTGCTTAAGTGTGTGATTAATAGGCCTTTGGTATACAATACCAACATTCTCAACAACTTCACAATATGTTTTTACTTTGTTAACTGTTGAAGAAGAAAAAAATATATATACATATATATATAAAAAAGGTATCAAATTCACATTTTGGGGTGGAGGGGTTTCTTAGATTCTTGCACCTGGGCCCTGTGGTTTCTAGTTTCGCCTCTGGAGATATACAGTTGTATGCAAAAGTTTAGGCACCCATGACAATTTCTATGATTTTCATTTATAAATAATTGGGTGTTTGGATCAGCAATTTCATTTTGATCTATTAAATAACTGAAGGACAGAGTAATATTTCAGTAGTGAAATTAGGTTTATTGGATTAACAGAAAATGTGCAATATGCATCAAAACGAAATTAGACAGGTGCATAAATTTGGGCACCCTTGTCATTTTGTTGATTTGAATACCTGTAACTACCTAGCACTAATTAATTGAAACACACAATTGGTATGGTGAGCCCATTAAGCCTTAAACTTCATAGATAGGTGCATCCAATCATGAGAAAAGGTATTTAAGGTGGCCAATTGCAAGTTGTTGTTCTCTTTGACTCTCCTCTGAAGAGTGGCAACATGGGGCCTCAAAACAACTCTCAAATGACCTGAAAACAAAGATTGTTCAACATTATGGTTTAGGGGAAGGCAACAAAAAGCTATCTCAGAGATTTAAGCTGTCAGTGTCCACTGTGAGTAACATAGTAAGGTAATGGAAGACCACAGGCACAGTTCTTGTTAAGGTCAGAAGTGGCAGGCCAAGTAAAATATTGGAGAGGCAAAGGCAAAGAATGGTGAGAACTGTCAAAAACAGCCCACATACCACCTCCAAAGACCTACAACATTATCTTGCTGCAGATGGTGTCACTGTGCATCGTTCAACAATTCACGCCACAAACAGTCGCTTGAGGTATGCAAACGCACATTTGGACAAGCCATCTTCATTTTGGAAGAAGGTGCTGTGGACTGATGAAACAAAGATTGAGTTATTTGGTCATAACAAGGGGCGTTATGCATAACGGCAAAAGAACACAGCGTTCCAAGACAAACACTTGCTACCCACCGTAAAATTTGGTGGATGTTCCATCATGCTGTGGGGCTGTGTGGCCAGTGCTGGTACTGGGAATCTTGTTAAAGTTGAGGGTTGCATGGATTCCACTCAATATCAGCAGACACTTTAGAATAATGTTGAGGAATCAGTCGCAGAGATGAAGTTACGCCGGGGCTGGATATTTCAAGACAACGACCCAAAACACTGCTTAAAATCCACTCTGGCATTTATGCAGAGGAACAAGTACAATGTTCTGGAATGGCCATCCCAGTCCCCAGACCTGAATATCATTGAAAATCTGTGGGGTGATTTGAAGCGGACTGTCCATGCTTGGCAACCATCAAACCTAACTGAACTTGAGATGTTTTGCAAGGAGGAATGGTCCAAAATACCTTCATCCAGAATCCAGACACTCATTACAGACTATAGGAAGCATCTAGAGGCTGTTATTTCTGCTAAAGGAAGCTCTACAAAATATTGATGCAATATTTCTGTTGGGGTGCCCAAATTTATGCACCTGTCTAATTTCTTTTTTATGCATATTGCACATTTTCTGTTAATCCAATAAACCTCATTTCACTGCTGAAATATTACTGTGTCCTTCAGTTATTTGAGCGATCAAAATGAAATTGCTGATCCAAACACCAAATTATTTATAAATGAAAATCATGGAAATTGTCAGGGGTGACTAAACTTTTGCATACAACTGTATATAGGAATATCTATTTATAAATACATAGAACATATTCTGCTATGTAAAATATATACACTAAATACAGAGTTAAAGCCTTTATTAAAAATGAATATTGCATAAATATGCTTTTACATGTTTTTATCTACTTAACCAGCAAAGGGCTCCAATGCACACACACACACACACACACACACACACATACACACACACACATATATATATATATATATACGTACATATGTCTATACATGTATGCATATGTATTTATATGTGTATATATGCCTGTAAATACATATTTACACATATAAATACATACATATGTACACATATATAGACATACAGTATATAGATACATACATATACATATTTAGACATGTGTCTATATATACACATGTATACGTCTCAATGTTAAAGCCCTTTTCCTGCCTTTCTTTTTCTAACACCTGAGACCTCCTAGCTTTCAACCTTTATTACTTTTGTGTGCTATATTTTTTAAAATACAAAACAGTTAACCAGAGCTCTGAAGTCGCGGTAATCATTCTAGCATAAATTGCAATTGTGCTTATGTGAGTGCATTTACTTTCAACTCGTAATATGAGCGGGAATCCTGATGAGCGCAAACCCTTGCGATCAACACCTTATCCCTCGGGCGCAAACCCTTGCACTCGACTCGAAATCCAGAAATGTTTAATTATGTGTAGTATACTTTCATGATTTATTTTATCCACATTTTCCTTGTTGGTTTTGTAAATTCCACTGAGATTCTTTAAAGTAATGGGTGCAGCAGAAGACAGAGATAAATAGAGAACTAGTTTAAACATAGTGGTGCTCATTACTTTGTAGAATCTAGAGTACTTTGTAAAACAATGCTTTCCAAACTGTGTGTCGTGACACATTAGTGTGTTGGCAGCAGTGTGTAGGTGTCTCCCTGCTTCAACACAAATTGTTTGGAAGTTAACATTTTTTTTTTGGTTTCTGACTTTCTGTCTGCATGCTACGCATATCACGTGGTTGACACCTGATTGATACCTAGTGGGTCACAGATCATCTTAACCTATTGGCGCAGCTCAGCGGGAACTGAAACTATTCCCATTGGCGGCTTTGGCGGCATATTGGCTCCTGACTGCATGTGTAGTCTCCTCAATTGGCTCATGGCTGCATGTGTAGTCAGTGAGTGGTACAGCAGTGTGTTTGCAGCATGGGCAGTAGTCAGTCAGACTCGCAGAGCTCTAAGGGTGGCAGCTTAAACGCTGAGCAGAAGTCAAAGGGTTTTTTTTTTTTTGCAGCTAGCTCCCAGTAGTGCATTGCTGCTCCTGATATATGGATAGGAAGTGTAAGTGTAAAAATGCTTGATGATGAAATGCGAGTGTCTTTATCTAATATTCCACTAAATATTCAGAAACTGTGTTCATCCCATCAACCTCATACATCCCATAAAAATAGTAAGTAGCTATTGGTGTTATTAAACTTTTTTTTAATTCTTGCACATGCTTACTGTTACTTGTAAATACATTTTGTTATTATATAATTTATGTATGTGTCCATATCTCTTAAACCTGTTAGTTTAACCTCCTGTTTGCTAGTACATCTGAATTACTGTGTCACGAAATGATGTAGGTCTAAAACGTGTGTCACCAACATGAGTAGTTTGGAAAGCTCTGTTGTAAAAGTTTAGTTTCTATACTTATATTTTCAACTAGTTGGTAAGCCTGCCCAGAGGGTAGTCTATGTGGATCATGTCCGACAGACCTCGCTGAATGTGTAGAGCAATACGCTCTACGCATTCAGCATTGCACCAGCAGCTCTTGTGAACTGCTGGTGCAACGCCGCCCCCTGCAGATTCGCGGCCAATCGGCCACTAGCAGGGGGTGTCAATCAACCCGATCGTATTCGATCGGGTTGAATTGCGGCTGTCTCTGTCCGCCATACGGAGCTTAATTGATAGGCCCCAAAGTGTTGTAAATACAAAAAAATATAACTACAGAAAAAAAATAAACACATTATCCAAAATAAAAAAATTCAACCTAATCCCTATGAAAATAAAAAAGCCCCCCAAATAAAAAACACCCCCTAATCTAATGCTTAACTACCAATAGCCCTTAAAATGTATTTTTGTAGGGCATTGCCCTAAGTTAAACAGCTCTTTTGCAGTTATAAACAATTCTAAGTACCCACTAACAGTAAAACCCACCACCCACCAAACCACCCAAAATAAATAAACCTAACACTAAAAAACCTAAACTACCCTTTGCCCTTTTAAGGGCATTTGTATGGGCATTGCCCTAAAAAGGGCATTCAGCTCTTTTAGGAAGTGCCCATAACCCTAATCTAAAAAACAAAACAAATGTTTTAAAAATAAAAACCTAAGTCTAACCCCCAAAAATTAAACCTGAGTTTAAATTAAGCAAAAATTACAGAAAAAAAAATAATTTAATATTACAGAAAATAAAAAACAAAATTATCAAACTTTAAAAAATGAAACCCAATCCCTATGAAAATAAAAACACCCCCCTAATCTAATGCTAAACTACCAATAGCCCTTAAAAAGGCTTTTTGTAGGGCATTGCCCTAAGTTAAAGGGACACTCAGGCTTTATTAAATTTTCATGATTCAGATAGAGCATGTAATTTTAAACAACTTTCCAATTAACTTCCATTAAAAAAAATGTGCACAGTCTTTTATATTTACACTTTTTTTGAGTCACCAGCTCCTACTGAGCATGTGCAAGAACTCAGACTATACGTATATGCATATGTGATTGGCTGATTGCTATCACATGGTACAGGGGAGTGGAAATATACATAACTTTAAAATGTGTTAGAAAATAATCTACTACTCATTTGAAATTCAGAGTAAATGCTATTGTATTGTCTTGTTATCTTGCATTTGTTGATTATGCAAATCTGCTGTGTTTACTGGTCCTTTAAACAGCTCTTTTACATTAAAAATAAACAAAGTCCCCCCTAACAGTAAAACCCACCACCCACCAAACCCCCCCAAAATAAAAAACCTAACACTTAAAAAAACTAAACTATCCATTGCCCTGAAAAAGGCAATTGTATGGGCATTGCTCTTTTGCTGCCCATCCCTAATCTAAAAAAAAAAAAAAAGTCTAACCTCCAGGTTGGTACTCACAGTTGCTGAAGTCCGGCGGAGAAGGTCCTCTTCTAGGCATGAAGTCTTCTTCCAAGCAGCCGACATCTTCTTCCAAGTGGGGACCTCTTCTTTCTTCATCCAGGACAGTGGAACTGAAGACTGGCGACCGTGGAACTGAAGACCGTCGAAGGTGGAACTGAAGACCGGCGACCGCGGAGCCATGTAGCGTGGAGAATCCTCTTCTTCTGATCACCGCCGTACACTGAATAGTGAATTCAAGGTACGCGATTAAAGATGGCTCCCTTTAAATTCCTATTCTTCAAATTCAAATCAGCCAATAGGATGAGAGCTACTGAAATCCTATTGGCTGTTCAAATTAGCCAATAGGAATTCAATTTCAGTAGCTCTCATCCTATTGGCTGATTTGAATAAAAAAAAAAAAAGAAAGAAGAGGTTATCGCATGGAAGACTTCACCGCCTGGAACAGGACCTCCTCCGCCGGACTTCAGGAACCATTTGGGGGTTAGACTTAGGTTTTTAAAAATTTTTTGGGGGGGTTTGTTTTATTTAGATTAGGGATGGGCAATTCTTAAAAGAGCTAAATGCCCTTTTAAGGGCAGCAAATGAGCTAAATGCCATTTTAAGGGCAATGCCCATACAAATGACCTTTTCAGGGCAATGGGTAGTTTAGTTTTTTTAGTGTTAGGTTTATTTATTTTGGGGGGTTTGGTGGGTGGTGGGTTTTACTGTTAGGGGGGACTTAGAATTGTTTATAACTGCAAAAGATCTGTTTAACTTAGGGCAATGCCCTACAAAAAGACCTTTTAAGGGCTATTGGTAGTTTAGAATTAGATTAGGTGGTGTTTTTATTTGGGGGGGGGGATTTTTTATTTTCATAGTGATAAGGTTTAATTTTTTTTATTTTTGATTATTTGTTTATTATTTTCTGTAATATTAGACTTTTTTTTTTGTAATTTTAGTTTAATTTAAACTTTTTTTTTTTAATTTGAAAATAATGTTAGGTTTTTTTATTTTAATTGCAATTTTGTATTTTTAATTTAGGTAATTGGGTTTAATTTAGGGGGTGTTAGGTTAGGGGTTTAGTAATTTATTTAGTTATTTGTGTTGTGGGTTTTGGCGGTTTAAGGGATTAATAGGGTAATTAGGTTTATTGCGATGTGGGGTTTTGCGGTTTAGAGGTTAATATGGTAATTAGGTTTATTGCGATGTGGGGTTTTGTGGTTTAGGGGTTAATAGGGTAATTAGTTTTATTGCGATGTGGGGGTTTTGCGGTTTAGGGGTTAATAGGTTAATTAGGTTTATTGCGATGTGGGGGTTTTGCGGTTTAGGGGTTAATAGGGCAATTGGGTTTATTGCGATGTGGGTGGTTGACAGTTAAGAGATTAATGTTAGGTTATTTGCGGATTAGGGGTTAATTACTTTATTATTTTGCGATGTGTGGGTTTCCGGTTTAGGTGTTATTACTTCGTGTGGGAGGTTTTTTATGTTATACTTCGTGCGGTCTGTTTTTTTTTTTTTTTAATGCTCTGTTTGTCTTCGCTGCATCCCGGTGGATTCCAAAAAAACCCTGCCATTTTTGGAATCCCAGTGAATTCTTTTGGCTGCCTCGCGCTGCCAACATTCCATTGAGGATGTGTGCGCAACTGCCGATAGCAACGGACGCGTTATAAACGCGATTATAGTATAGATATTTAAACAACTAATATAATGGTAAAAATACATCTACATATTATTCTAAGGAAAATCTTTGATTTGTATACATCATTATGTCTAGAATCTATTTACTGTTTAATATCCCTTTAAAGGACCTTTATAGTTAACACTCTATTACATACCTGAAAAGTACTTTTTCTAAGCGTTTAACCCCTTTGCGGGGGTACATAGAGTTGCAGGGTCGCTAGTGCAAGATAACATGCTATAAAAAAAAATACAGCATGTCATTTTTTTTCAATGTAATGACCCTTTAACTCTCTATCTGTAGGTTTTGCAAAGGGACTATGTAATTTCATAGGACCAGTTAAATCAAATGACTAAAATGGATATTGCTAAGTAGAATATCTGGCACACTAAAGCTGTAGAATTCCTTAAAACTGTAACCATTTATCTCTTTAGTAGGATTTATTTGCCATCTAAATTAACATGACTTAAAGTAAATGCTTTCCTATCATGGGGATAGAAAGATGACTCTAAACAGATGAAAATGCTCTTAGGTCATTTGCCATTTTAATTTGCAAGATCATGGAAAGAGACATCTTTGTTACCATGGCAGCGGACATAATAGGTTTGTATAATTTTATCTGAATATTAAGCCCATTAAGATCTTGTTGGTTTGGCAAGTTTAGCTAAATTATTAAAATATGAGAACATTGTTTTTGATCAGTAAAGTATTACAGATTTTTATGCCTGTAAATGGCATTACAGTTCCTTATGCTATATTTTTTGGAATTCTAGATATACGCCATAGAGAATTCAACAACTGCAGAAAAGATTGGATATTTTTTTGTAATACTATATATATTATTGCATAAAGAAAGAGAAGCGCTCTACTAGGAATGAACAACAGCTCGGTAGCTTGTTCTATGGCGAGTTACCACCTAGGATCAGCCTCTTGAATGATGTCATCATTTGTCAAATTATGAGTAGAAAGATTAAAAATTCCCTTTTTCAATTTTAATAATTCTGTTTCTTTGAGAGTTTTCCCTCTCCCTCTTCTCCCTCGTTTGGAAAAATAATATGTACTTACATGTGAATGTGGGGTACAGTATTTGGGTCGAACCTCCAAAAAGATGTGAATAGGATGGAGCGAACACTTAATAATAGAAATAATATATATACTTGTTTACGCCAGAGGGAAACATACCGGATCTACCGTTTCCAGTCCCTGTTCCCCTGTTACCCTCTGGTTTAAATGAACTTCTAAATCTGGCTGCTTTCTGAGTGTGGTATTAGGATATTAAACCTATTGCTATTTTTTGTAGCTTTGGGTTTGATTATTTTGTTATCATTTTGTATGCTTTTGTTAAGATAAATGTGGAATAATATTTTATTGATTTAGCAATGCATGTGTATGTTAGGGTACATGTTTAATGTTTATATGTATGTAGATGGAATCACTGCTTCATATCCCATCGGGTGATCCGTGTTATGGAGAATTATGAGTGCTTATATGGTTTTTTGTTGGTTTATTCAAAATTAATACACTAATCCTTATCTATATACTGTATGTTGTTATTATATAATTTGATGTATTATCTTATTAGCACATTAACACAGTGATGTCTCCATTTATCAGTACATGGGATTTCATTCCTTTCTTAATACTTATAGTTTTAGGTTCACATTATAGTTAGAGAAACACATTTTCCCTTCATTATTTAATAAACCAGTACACTATTGACATGGAACCGCAGTACACTTATACACTATCGTCAAGCAGGATGACTTTTTTTACACATACGGCTAGATTACAAGTTTTGCGGTATGAGTGAAAAAGCAGCGTTATGGCTCTTTTTTACTACCGCTGGTATTACAAGTCTTGCAGGTTTAGCTGTACTGCACACTTTTTGGGCCGTAACGCAACTTAACTACCGCAGCTTTCCAAAAGTCCTTTTTCAATGGGACTTCCTTTGAGCCGGTATTACGAGTCGGCCTGGGAGGCCAAAAAGTGAGCGGTACACCCTATACCGTCAAGATCCATACCGTAAACTGAAAGTCAGTAGTTATGGGTTTTAGGCTACAACGCCGTAACATAAAACTCATAATTAAAGTGCTAAAAAGTACACTAACACCCATAAACTGCCTATTAACCCCTAAACCGAGGCCCTCCTGCATCGCAAACACTAAAATAAAATTATTAACCCCTAATCTGCCACTCCGGATATTGCCGCCACTATAATAAACATATTAACCCCTAATCTGCCCGCCCCCAATGTCGCCGCCACCTACATTACACTTATTAACCACTAATCTGCCACCCCCGACCTCACCGCCACCTACATTACACTTATTAACCCCTAATCTGCCGCCCCTAACATTGTCGCCAACTACCTACACTTATTAACCCCTAATCTGCCGCCCCCAATGTCGCCACCACCTACATTACAATTATTAACCCCTAATCTGCCGCCCCTAACATCACCGCCACCTACCTACATATATTAACCCCTAATCTTCCGCCCCCAACATTGCTGCCACTATACTAAAGTTATTAACCCCTAACCCTAAGTCTAACCCTAACAGCCACTATCTTTAATGTAATTAAAATAAATCTAAATAAAACCTACTATTATTAACTAAATAATTCCTATTTAAAACTAAATACTTACCTATAAAATAAACCCTAAGCTAGCTACAACATAACTAATAGTTACATTGTATCTATCTTAGGTTTTATTTTTATTTCACAGCTAAGTTTGTATTTATTTTAACTAGGTAGACTAGTTAGTAAATAGTTATTAACTATTCACTAACTACCTAGCTAAAATAAATACAAATTTACCTGTAAAATAAAACTTAACCTGAGTTACACTAACACCTAACCTTACACTACAATTAAATCAATTACATTTATTAAATACAATTAACTAAATTACAACCCCCCCCCCACTAAATTACACAAAATAAAAAAGAAATGATCTAATCTAATAGCCCTATCAAAACAAAAAAGCCCCCCCAAAATAAAAAAAAAAACCTAGCCTAAACTAAACTGCCAATGGCCCTTAAAAGGGCCTTTTGCGGGGCATTGCCCCAAAGAAATCAGCTCTTTACCTGTAAAAAAAAAAATACAAACAACACCCCAACAGTAAAACCCACTACCCACACAACCTAACCCCCCAAATAAAATCCTAACTAAAAAAAACTAAGCTCCCCATTGCCCTGAAAAGGGCATTTGCATGGGCATTGCCCTTAAAAGGGCATTTAGCTCTTTTTCCGCCCAATCCCTAAGCTAAAAATAAAACCCACCCAATAAACCCTTAAAAAAACCTAACACCAACCCCTGAAGATCCACTTACAGTTTTTGAAGACCTGACATCCATCCTCAACAAAGCGGCAGAAGTCCTCAGCAAAGCCGGCAGAAGTCTTCATCCAAGCGGGCCAAAGTCTTCATCCAAGCGGGCTGAACTCTTCATCCAAGCCGGCAGAAGTCTTCATCCATCCGGCGTGGAGCGGCTCCATCTTCAAGACATCTGGCGCATCCTCTTCTGATGACGGCTCTTCTCGGATGAAGGTTCCATTAAGTGACGTCATCCAAGATGGTGTCCCTTGAATTCCGATTGGCTGATAGAATTCTATCAGCCAATCGGAATTAAAGGTGAAAAAATCCTATTGGCTGATGCAATCAGCCAATAGGATTGAGCTTGCATTCTATTGGCCAATAAGATTATTTATATAATTTAATGTTTTTATATTGATCACACAGCTAGTTCTTCACTTATACATAGGCTGACCATATTGCCGCTTTAAAAAGGGACACATATGAAAAATACATATGTCAGGGCTGTTTTCAGGGCTGTTTAAAGAAATGGTTTTGTATAAGAACCCTCACATATGTACTTTTCATATGTGTTCCTTCTTAAAGCGGCAATATGGTCAGCCTACTTATACACCAACATTAATTATGCTCTATTACACCACAGGAATATGATGGTAGTTAGGTTTGAAAGAGCTATATGTGTTTACATGCACATGAACATTGTTTATCATGTCCCCTCTCTATATTTAATTTGTGATTACATGCAAGAATTTGTTATATTGTATTTCATGATCACACTATTGTTATGACGTTATTTTCAGCGGTTGTGTTTCTTTATGGGTTGTAACTATAACCGTAGGATTGGTCTCATAGTCCAACCCCACTTTTTTGCTGACGCATAGTTGTATAGGAGATTATGATTGGCTATCCCTGATATCGTGGGAAATAGGGAAGGGAGTGGGGTCAAATCCCAGTCCTCTCACTGAAGCCACTGGGGAGGAATATAAAGCCTTGATCGCAAGAATGATGCGCGTAGGGAACTGGAAGTTCTCCAAGACCCGCCAGAGGTATTCCCATCTGACGCGGTCGAAGGCTTTCTCGGCATCCAGGGAAACACTGCAAGTGGCCTATTCAGTCTCTTGGCCTCTAGAAGTATGTTAAGAAGCCTCCTGGTGTTATCAGGGCCTTCTCTCCCTGGTATTAACCCGACCTGGTCTGGGTCAATCAGTGTTGGGAGTAATTTTGCTAGCCGATTAGCCAGTATTTTGGCGTATATCTTAACGTCAGTATTGATGAGTGAAATGGGACGGTAGCTAGCGCAGAGGGTAGGATCTTTATTAGGTTTGGGGATGGTGATGATGGAGGCCTCAAGGAATTCCCTGTCGAATGTCCCTGTGGACATAGCCTTGTTGAAAAATCTGGTAAGTATGGGGGTGAGTTCTGTTAGGTATGTCTTATAGAAAATGGCCGTGTAGCCATCAGGACCAGGGGCTTTAAGGGATTTTAGTTTTTTGATAACCAATTTAACCTCCTGGCTAGTAATCGGGGAGTCAATGCACTCTTTGTGGGAGTCGTCTAGGGTGGGGAGGTCAAGGGAGTGAAGAAAAGAATCTATGTTTTCTGAGGGGGCTTTCCCTATCGCCGCTGTATTGCCTATATTGTAAAGTTCAGAGTAGAACTGATGGAACTGTTGGCCAATCTGGGAAGGAAGTCGGACTGAACGGCCACCCTGTTTAATTTCATGAATACGAGTGGCACCTGCACGCTGTCTGATTTTATTGGCTAGCAGAGAGTCTGCTTTATTGCCCTTGGAGTATAGGAGGTGTTTCAGCCGAAGGAGATTGGATTGTGTTTTACGGAATTCTAATTGGCAAATATGCCGCCTAAGGTCCTCCACCTCAGTTTTGTGGGTACCCGAGTCAGGGGTCCG
Organism: Bombina bombina; assembly: GCF_027579735.1. Taxonomy (NCBI): domain Eukaryota; kingdom Metazoa; phylum Chordata; class Amphibia; order Anura; family Bombinatoridae; genus Bombina; species Bombina bombina. The sequence goes on along the minus strand of NC_069499.1, from coordinate 1,260,568,459 downwards.
TCTTTGGGTCTCAAGTACCCGCAGTCTGCTATGCACTTGTGAGAGGGAAAGGCCTGCCTGTCTCCTGAGATGAGCCTGCTTACGGATGAAAAGGCCTCATAGAGTAGCCTTAAATGCCCCCCATATAGTATTATCACTAATTCCAGGGGTATCATTGGTCTGGAGGGTGAAGCAGATCTCCTTCCTGATTTCTTCCCTAAACGGGACATCTGAGAGGAGATGGTGTGGCAGTCTCCAAGGGGCTCTGGTTTTAGTCGTGTGACTGGAGTCTATGTCTAGGGTAATGAGGTCATGGTCTGACCACGGGGTGAGATGGATGTTCACAGCTCTAGTACGGAGGGGTGGCAGAAAAAGTAATCAAGTCTAGAGTGTGTAGAGTGAGGGTGAGAGAAGTGGGTATAATCTTTATCTAGAGGATGTAAAGACCTCCATACGTCGAAGTATGTGAACTGACAAATAAGTTCCCGAAACCTACGACTGGTAGGGTCATGGTTAGAGAGGAGCCTCTTAGAGGAGCCTGTTTTCCTGTCTATCTTTTCGTCCCATACCATGTTCAGGTCGCCGGCGAGAATAACTCTGCCCTGTTTGACTTTCTCCACATGCAGAAGGACCTTCCTGAGGTATCTGGGTTGGAGAGAGTTTGGGAGATAGACCGAGACGAGGGTATATGTGACATGATCCAAATTACAAATAAGGATGAGATATCTAGCCTGTGGGTCTCTGAATATAAAGAGGGGCTCGTAAGCCACTCTTTTGTGTATTAAGACGGCCACCCCTCTGGCTTTCTTTGTAAAAGAAGCTGCCTCAAAGACTGGGAAGTCCTTGGAGATGTGGGGGGGGGGGAGTCCGCCAGGAGATGGGTCTCCTGTAGGAATGCCATGTCTACACCGTGGTGACGGAGAGAACGTGAAAGGAGACATCTCTTGCCCACAGTGTTGAGGCCTCTGACATTATGGGTGAGGAGTCGGAGGGAGGTCATTTAGGGGTCTTTGGGGGGGGGAAAGGAGGGTAGAATCAAGGGTAGGTTGGGAGGGGGGATAAGGGATAAAGGGAAGCAAGTGAAAATAGTCCACCTATGTGGGGCCCTAGAATGGGCACCAGAAATTGGGGGGGGAGTTAACCTTGTCTAAGAGACAGAGGGACTAGTGCAAGTAGCCCCGCTCAACTGTAAAAAAAATCACAGAATAGTTAATTAACCATACGTAACTGTTTGAACTCTAACTAAAATTAGTTACAATAAACATTGAAAATAGAAACAAATCACAATATATGAACTTGACAGTGGTGTTGAGGTGTATATTGACAATCTCAGGTGGGTGAGGCTTGAGGCCTCAAGGTGTGGTCAGGGGGATTCGGTTTTGACCTCTTTGGTCTCTGTTCTTTGACAGACCATTCAGGAGCTGTGACCCTCAATCTGGAGCGAGAGTCCTGCTGGTTGATGGGGGCAGCTTTGAAGGCCCCAGTTAGCTAGTAGAGTACCTCCCATAGAGGGTGAAGAAACTGTGTGGGTCTGATTGTCCTTGGTCACAATCAGCTTAGTGGGGAATCCCCATCTATATTTGATCCCTGCTTTCCTCAACTGAGTAGTAATTGGAGCATAGAGCTTTCGTTGTTGTAAGGTATGTGAGGAGAGGTCAGGTAGGAGCTGGATATCTTTGAGATTATCGGGTAGAATAGGTCTGTTGTATGCTGCCTGCATCAGCCGGTCTTTGAAGGTAAAGTGGTGGAAGCAGACGACCACGTCTCTCGGTCTATCTGAGGATACGGAGCGTGGCCGAAGAGCCCTATGGGTCCTCTCCATAGCATGCATGTTGCCCTCCAGGGGGCCCAAGTAAGCAGTGAACAAAGTAGTGAGAAATTCCTGTAGACCACCCGGATTTATCGTCTCAGGTATGCCCCTAAATCTTATATTGTTCCTCCTAGCTCTGTCCTCTACATCTGCCAGCTTCAACTCTAGCTGGGAGATTTGTTCGGCCAGATTTTCTGCATAGGCCAGGAGGTTCGAGTTATCAGTGGCCAGGTCGTCTTGTTGCCGCTCGAGGGAGTCAACCCTATCTCCTATTTCCTGAATTTCCTTCTTAAGTTCAGCCGAACTTCTCTGGATCTCAGCAGTGATAGATTTAGTCTGAGCTGCGAGGAGTTTCTGGAGGGTACTTTCCGTGATGTAGTGGTTGAGATGCGCAACAGACTGGGAGCTCGATTGCGAACCCTCATCTTGAGATTCTGGGTCACTAATGTCTTTGCTCATGGAGGGAGGTTTCTTGTTCGGTTGGGAGAAATGATCTAGGACAGTCTGCTTCGAGGCTGCTTGGGACTTGGTATTTTTTCTAGCTGAATGTGACATGATTAATATTTAAAGGAGACCAAGGAGTTTGTCGGTATGGTGAAGGTAAGGCCCACCCTGACCACGTACCCACAGAGAAGTCGTTAGAGACCTGGATTAACCTCAGAGAGGGAAAAAAAAAGGTTAGACTTCAACACCTGGATGATACATTAGCATAATATGGTATATTGTAAGAGCGGGGCTTGCACTGTCCTCAGAAGGAGTGACACCTAGCACATAGCTCTACACCTCAGAAATGTTGGCGGCTTCAAAGAGCCCCCACGCACCTCGGGGGGAGGGATACGACCAAAAGGAAGGGAAAAGGGGAGGTGGAAGTGACCAACCCAGACAAGCTGGGCCGGAGCGGTGGAGGCGCGAGGGGGACCAATGCGGCCCGTCCCGTGCAGCGGGACCCACAGAATTATCACAAATATACAGAGCAATAGGGGCACACAACAGAATGTTTCAATGTCTAGGACAACTCTAGTTAGCAAAGGTCCCAGCGGATAACTGGGTATGAGTGATTGGGAGCTCCTCTTTTGAGGTGTTGGGAATTAAATACTCTAAGGCCGAAGCTAATAAGTTATCCTCTACTGTATTGAGTAAGGGCCTATGTGCCTGGTTAGTAGGAAGAGGGTGGGGAGGTGAGGGGAAATTACAGATGTGGAAAACTACTGTAGTTCTTTATGTGACCAATCTAGCTAGAATGATGTTCTAAGTGGGGGGGGGGGATGGGGGGGGAAGCAAGTATGTGGGTGAAAGAACTAGAACCTATCACTCAGATAAAGATATAGAACTGAGTGGTTCTGTGTGGACTGGGTAAAAGGATCTAGATCCGAGTCTAAGATGTACTGATAAAGACAGGTTAAATTAAGCAAATATCTTCTGCTTGTTATGTGTGTGTGAGGAATGCATGATAAAAAGGAAAACTTAAACACTCCACTCTGGGCCTGGGCACCAGAGAAACAGAAGCTGACGCAGCAGCACAAGTGATCACATTTATATGACAATGCCCCCTGTCAATAAGTTCAGCAATGGGTATGAGCAGGTCAGACTGAAAAATATAGGAGGGTATAACTTTGCAGGTCAAAACCAGGGAGAGAGGCCTGCTAGGTGGAAAGGTACTGCAGCTGTCTATAACACTAGCATGTGTTGCAGGTATGTAGGGAGGTGAGTTGAGCTGCAGTAATGCTAAATGAGCAGGCTCAGCTTATGAAATGGTGTACCGGTGTGCAGGCCCTGAGTAGGGCAAGTTGAGGAGTAAATCTTGGCTCTGTAGAGAGATCTTTAGTAAAGGTCTCCAGGTGGTTGTAGAGAGAGGGGGGGATTTTTAATACCCCAGTGAAACTGAGGGAGTATGTTCCCCCAGAGTAGAGTAGTTATTAAAGTAAGGGAGAAGGGCTTGGTGGCCCGTGGGATATGTAGGGGGCAAGGACCCTGGAAAAAGAAGTACATGTTAAAATAATGACACTACACCCTGAATGTAAGTTCAGGGACACCTGAGCTGACGCAGCAGCCTTGTTGTATTGTGAAGAGTTCCAGAGGCCCTAGTTGAAAGTTAGCAGGGTACTCACAATGTGTACTTTCAATACATAAAGCAGAAAACAGCTGCAACAAAGCAGTACACTTTACATAAAAATGCAGATGTATGTCTCGCTATCAGTGGGGAGTAGCTCCACTTGTAACCCTCAAAGGCAAAAGAACGAAAACAACTGGGTGTAGGGCCCTAATCCAAGCCCCAAGTAGAAGAGGGGAGAGTCTAAAAGGAGTCTATGCTTAAGACTGTAGGGCTTCTGAGGTGGGCTATGTAGGCTTGGCAAGTCTGGGGAAGGGCCCTCCCGGGACTTAGTAAACTAGGCCTCACTGGGCCTCGGGGACCAGCTGGTTAAAGTTGTTGTTGCCCGGTTATAACAGGGCCTCAGGGTTGGCAAGGGAAGACCGGGTGTTACAGGTGACCCTGAGGAACAAGCCCTGACATATATGTGAGCCCCGTGTAGCCCTCTGTCCCTCTCAGTCTCACCTCAAACCGGGATCAGTTCCCCCTGCGTGGAGGCCGTCGGTAGCTTTAGGCGGTCCCCTGCTGTGGTCTGTGGGCAGTTGATTTAGCCGTCTAGGAGCGAGGTGGTCCCCCTCCAAAGCAAGCTGAGGCGGTAAGTGTGGAGGCAAGCCAGTCTCTTCCTCCCTTCTCCAGGCTTGGTGACAGCGCTCCGAGGGATAAGAAAGGCCTCAGGAAATGGCGGATCTTCGCGCCAATACTTAACAGGTATGCCGGGTCGCACTGCAAACTCTCAAACAGCCGAAGTTAATCGGCAGCAGCCTCTTGCTCCGGAGCGGATACCCGACCCTCCGGAGCCGATGTGGAGTGCTTTTGTGCAGCTGGGTGCAAGGTTAGTCCACTTCAAGCTCCCTTTGCTTCTAATTCGTGGCAGTCATCACCCTTCACAACACCTCAGAGGCAGCGACCGGCTCGGCGGCAGATGAGAGGTGCACAGGGCTCTTTCTCGCTCAGTCTCCCCCGATACTGAGCTCGGGATCCAGAAATCTAAGGGTCCACTGTTGTCTTAGACAGACCCTGTATCCCAGATGCAGCGGTGCCTCTTGTCACGGAACTCCACCACCTCCTTAGCTACCCGCCAAGTGGGCCCGGTCGTGTCTACTCAGCTACAGCGCTGATGTCTCCTGCTTTAGCACCGGGAGGGTCCTCAGTGTAGGTTATAGCTCCGGAGCGGATCCCCGACCCTCCGGAGCTCAGATAGATAAGTAAAAGCCTAAAGGAGGTGGCAAATTCAGGCCTGTAAGTCACGGTCACGGCAGCAGTATTTCTTACGTGACCTAGCTCCTCAAACCAGCCGGGTCAAGAAGGGGCTCATCCAACAATGAAATCTGCAGCCCTGGCAAGACTTTTTTAACCCTGCTAGGGTACTATCAGAACTTTAAAAGTCGAGATTTGACTATTTTATATAAGATAGGCAGAGAGCTCCCTCTAAACACGTCTTCACTGTTAGGCAGTTAACTCCGCCCCCGGAAATTTCATTTTTAACAGCCAAATGCCATTTGGCTGTAATACTGGATTTAGGCCATCAAGGGCAGCAGACAGAGACAGTTTCAATTTTTTAACACTGCTAATACAGTAAAAAAAAAATCTTTAAAAATGTTTATTTAAAATACTATAATTTCTTTATATTAACAAGTCACATGTTTCCTAAGTGTATTGGACTATGTCGTATTATTCATCCTGATTATTTTAATATGAAACATCAGTATTATTTCTAACATCATATTATCTATGGATGAGGACTCCAGTGGCAACTTGTGAAGCTCTGGTGAACTCCATGCCCAAGAGGGTTAAGGCAGTGCTGGAAAATAATGGTGGCCACACAAAATATTGACACTTTAGGCCCAATTTGGACATTTCCACTTAGGGGTGTACTCACTTTTGTTGCCAACATTTTAGACATTAATGGCTATGTGTTAAGTTATTTTGAGTTATTTTGAGGGGACAGCAGATTTACACTGTTATACAAGCTGTACACTCACTACATTACATTGTAGCAAAGTGTCATTTCATCAGTGTTGTCACATGAAAAGATATAATAAAATATTTACAAAAATGTGAGGGATGTACTCACTTTTGTGAGATACTATATATACACACACACACAGATATATATATATATATATATACAGTATCTCACAAAAGTGAGTACACCCCTCACATTTTTGTAAATATTTTATTATATATTTTCATGTGACAACACTGAAGAAATGACACTTTGCTACAATGTAAAGTAGGGAGTGTACAGCCTGTAAAATAGTGTAAATTTGCTGTCCTCTCAAAATAACTGAGGCAACAAAAATGAGTACACCCCTAAATGGAAATGTCCAAATTGGGCCCAAAGTGTCAATATTTTGTGTGGCCACCATTATTGTCCAGCACTGCCTTAACTCTCTTGGGCATGGAGTTTACCAGAGCTTCACAGGTTGCCACTGGAGTCCTCTTCCACTCCTCCATGATGACATCACAGAGCTGGTGGATGTTAGAGACCTTGCGCTCCCCCACCTTCCGTTTGAGGATGCCCCACAGATGCTCAATGGAGTTTAGGTCTGGAGACATGCTTGGCCAGTCCATCACCTATACCCTCAGCTTCTTTAGCAAGGCAGTGGTCATCTTGAAGGTGTATTTGGGGTCATTATGTTGGAATACTGCCCTGCGGCCCAGTCTTTGAATGGAGGGGATCATGCTCTGCTTCAGTATGTCAGAGTACATGTTGGCATTCATGGTTCCCTCAATGAACTGCAGCTCCCCAGGGCCAGCAGCACTCATGCAGGCCCAGACCATGACACTCCCACCACCATGCTTGACTGTAGGCAAGACACACTTGTCTTTTTACTCCTCACCTGGTTGCCGCCCCACACGCTTGACACCATCTGAACCAGATAAGTTTATCTTGGTCTCATCAGACCACAGGACATGGTTCCAGTAATCTATGTCCTTAGTTTGCTTGTCTTCAGCAAACTGTTTGTGGGCTTTCTTGTGCATCATATTTAGAAGAGGCTTCCTTCTGGGACAACAGCCATGCAGACCAATTTGATGCAGTGTGCGGCGTATGGTCTGAGCACTGACAGGCTGACCCCCCCACCCTTTTAACCACTGCAGCAATGCTGGCGCTACACATACGCAAGGCCGGCTTATCAATGGGACCAACAGTGTCCAACGGACCCAGGCGGCACTTGACAGGGGGTGGCACTTCAGTCAGTGACTATTATTATAGTCTGCCAACTACCGCTCCTGCCTGCCTCCTGTCTTCTCCTCTGTCAGGCTCAGCGGCATAAGTAGAGAGAGAATACACATAAAGGGGGCAGGGGCAGGCCACACAGACTCCAGACCAGAGGCGCTGCCTCCAGTTATGAGGGAGGGGAGCAGGGATATGACGTATGTCATTGTCATATATCCCCGTCCCCTCTGGTTCTGCCGCCGTAGCTCTAAGTCTAGTCAAGCAACTAGTGCCTGCCTAATGCACACGCGCCGTGGACGTGGGTGGGGAGCCCCTGCACTGGACAGTTAGACTCACTGGACCCGAGGAGGAGAGTGTGTATCGCTGGCTGCTGGTTACCGGTAAGCTTCTGGACCAAAACCACAGTTTTAAACTTCCAAAATACTTTATCTTTTATGTAAATTGGTTCTCAATTCTACTTGACATTTTGAGATCTAAAGGTGAGGAACAATGTCTACCCCAGTCATTAAACTAGGGTTTAAATTGCCCTGCATGAATCATCAACCAGCTGTACACAAGCACGGATATAGTAAAACCAGACCAGATATGATAGCAACCGAAGCATCTTAAATATATATATATATATATATATATATATATATATATATATATATATATATATATATATATATATATATATATATATACAGTATCTCACAAAAGTGAGTACACCCCTCACATTTTTGTAAATATTTTATTATATCTTTTCATGTGACAACACTGAAGAAATGACACTTTGCTACAATGTAATGTAGTGAGTGTACAGCCTATATAACAGTGTACATCTGGTGTCCCCTCAAAATAACTCAGCACTGGCTTAACCCTCTTCACCAGAGCTTCACAGGTTGCCACTGGAGTTCTCTTCCACTCCTCCATGACGACATCACGGAGCTGGTGGATGTTAGAGACCTTGCGCTCCCCCACCTTCTGTTTGAGGATGCCCCACTGATGCTCAATAGGGTGTAGGTCTGGAGACATGCTTGGCCAGTCCATCACCTTTACCCTCAGCTTCTTTAGCAAGGCAGTGGTCGTCTTGGAGGTGTGTTTGAGGTCATTATCATGTTGGAATGCTGCGGCCCAGTCTCCGAAGAGAGGGGGATCATGCTCTGCTTCAGTATGTCATAGTACATGTTGGCATTCACGGTTCGCTCAATGAACTGTAGCTCCCCAGTCCTGGCAGCACTCATGCAGGTCCAGACCATGACACTCCCACCACCATGCTTGACTTTAGGCAAGACACACTTGTCTTTGTACTCCTCACCTGGTTGCTGCCACACACGCTTGACACCATCTGAACTAAATAAGTTTATCTTGGTCTCATCGGGCCACAGGACATGGTTCCAGTAATCCATGTTCTTAGTCTGCTTGTTTTCAGCTAACTGTTTGCGGGCTTTCTTGTGCATCATCTTTAGAAGAGGCTCCCTTCTGGGACGACAGCCATGCAGACCAATTTTATGCAGTGTGCGGCGTATGGTCTGAGCACTGACAGGCTGAACCCCCACCCCTTCAACCTCTGCAGCAATGCTGTCAGCACTCATATATCTATTTCCCAAAGATAACCTCTGGATATGATGCTGAGCATGTGCACTCAACTTCTTTGGCCGACCATGGTGAGGCCTGTTCTGAGTAGAACCTGTCCTGTAAAACCGCTGTATGGTCTTGCCCACAGTGCTGCAGCTCAGTTTCAGGGTCTTGGCAATCTTCTTATAGCCTAGAACATCTTTATGTAGAGCAACAATTCTTTTTTTCAGATCATTAGAGAGTTCTTTGATATGAGGTGCCATGTTGAACTTCCAGTGACCATTATGAGAGAGTGTGAGAGAAATAACACCAAATTTAACACACCTGCTCCCCATTCACAACTCAGACCTTGTAACACTAACGAGTCATATGACACCGGGGAGGGAAAATGGCTAATTGGGCCCAATTTGGACATTTCCACTTAGGGGTGTATTCACTTTTGCTGCTAACGGTTTAGACATTAATGGCTGTATGTTGAATTATTTTGACGGGACAGCAAATTTACACTGTTATACAGGCTGTACACTCACTACTTTACATTATAGCAAAGTGTAATTTCTTCAATGATGCCACATGAAAAGATATAATAAAATATTTACAAAAATGTGAGTGGTGTACTTTTGTGAGATACTGTATGTATATATATATATATATATATATATATATATATATATATATATATATACATTATTTTTTAAAAAATTTAACCTGCTATTGATTTATTCTGTGAAAGTAATATGTCACTGCTAAATGTGTATTTCTACCCAGCATATAAATGTGCCGTTTATTTTAGCATGGGGACTGAGCATCATAATAGCTGCTGACAAAAAGAAAAATATTTGCCTAGATTACGAGTTTTGCGGTAACAGGGGTGCGGTGCTAACGAGCAGTTTATGCTCACCTCTCATTTATAGACAGCGCTGGTATTACAGGTTTTAACAAACCCGGCGTTAACTGCAAAAAAGTGATCGTAGAGCAAAATTTTGCTCCACATCTCACCTCAATACCAGTGCAGCTTACGTTAGCGGTGAGCTAGCTAAACGTGGTCATGCACGATTTCCTCATAGGAATCAATGGGGGAGAGCCGGCTGAAAAAAACCTAACACCTGCAAAAAAGCAGCGTTTAGCTCCTAACGCAGCCCCATTGATTCCTAGGGGGAAATAAAAGTTATGTCTACACCTAACACCCTAACATGAACCACGAGTCTAAACACCCATAATCTTACACTTATTAACCCCTAATCTGCCACTCCCGACATCGCCGCCACCTGCATTATATTATTAACCCCTAATCTGCCACTCCGGACACCGCCGCCACCTACATTATACTTATCAACCCCTAATCTGCTGCCCCCAACATTGCCAACAAATACCTACACTTATTAACCCCTAATCTGCCACCCCAACGTCGCCACCACTATATTAAAGTTATTAACCCCTAAACCTAAATCTAACCCTAACACCCCCTAACTTAAATATAATTTAAATAAATATAAATAAGAATAACTATCATTAACTAAATTATTCCTATTTAAAACTAAATACTTACCTGTAAAATAACCCCTAAGCTAGCTACAATATAACTAATAGTTACATTGGCATCTATTTATCAAGCTGTCAACTTACCTGCATTCGACGGCACCAATACGCTCGCCTAAGATTGCCTAACATCGCTGCGGCGGACCTGAATACACTCTCCAAAATTATCAAAAAAGCTGTCAAAAAGCTGCGCACCAAGTACGGAGCGATGAGCAGCGGACTGTTGCGGACAATCATGCTGCTCTTCGTTTTTTTTACAGCTTTCTTGGTACCCTGTCACTAAACACCCACACTATACTATACTGTTTACCCCCTAAACCGCCGCTCCTGGAGCCCACCGCAACTCTAATAAATTTATTAACCCCTAAACCACCGCTCCCGGAGCCCACCGCAACTAAATAAATTGTTTACCCCCTAAACCGCCACTCCCGGAGCCCACCGCAATTCTAATAAATGTATTAACCCCTAAACCGCAGTTCACGGACCCCGCCTCAACTAAATAAAGTGTTTGACCCCTAAACCGCCGCTCCCGGAGCCCACCGCCACCTACATTATACTTAATAATCCCAAATCTGCCCCCCTACACCGCCGCCACCTACATTACATTTATTAACCCCTAATCTGCCCCCCTACACCGCCACCACTATATTAAATTTATTAACCCCTAAACCTAAGTCTAACCCTAACCCTAACACCCCCTAACTTAAATATAATTTAAATAAATCTAAATAAATATTCCTAGCATTAATTAAATTATTCCTATTTAAAACTAAATACTTACATATAAAATAAACCATAAGATAGCTACAATATAACTAATAGTTACATTGTAGCTAGCTTTGGGTTTATTTTTATTTTACAGGCAACTTTGTATTTATTTTAATTAGGTAGAATAGTTATTAAATATTTATTAACTATTTAATAACTACCTAGCTAAAATAAATGCAAATATACCTGTAAAATAAAACCTAACCTAAGTTACAATTACACCTATAATTAAATTAATTCCCTAAATTAACTACAATTAAATAAAATTAAATAAAATTAAACACTAAAAACAAACACTAAATTACAGAAAATAATAAAATAATTACAAGATTTTTAAACTAATTACACCTACTCTAATCCCCCTAAGAAAATAAAAAAGCCCCCCAAAATAAAAAAAGCCCTACCCTACACTAAATTACAAATAGCCCTTTAAAGGGCCTTTTGTGGGGAATTGCCCCAAAGTAATAAGATCTTTTACCTGTAAAAAAAAATTACAACCCCCCAACATTAAAACCCACCACCCACCCAACCAACCCTACTCTAAAACCCACCCAATCCCCCCTTAAAAAACCTAACACTAACCCCTTGAAGATCACCCTACCTTGAGACGTCTTGACCCAACCGGGCCGAAGTCCTCAACGAAGCCGGGTGAAGTGGTCCTCCAGACGGGCAGACGTCTTCATCCAAGCCGGGCAGAAGTGGTCCTCCAGACGGGCAGAAGTCTTCATCCAGACGGCATCTTCTATCTTCATCCATCCGGCGCGGAGCGGCTCCATCTTCAAGACATCCGACGCGGAGCATCCTCTTCCCCCGGAGTCTTCTTCAACAATGACAGGTCCTTTAAGTATTGTCATCCAATATGGCGTCCCTTCAATTCCGATTGGTTGATAGAATTCTATCAGCCAATCGGAATTAAGGTAGGAAAAATCCTATTGGTTGATGCAATCAGCCAACAGGATTGAACTTCAATCCTATTGGCTGATCCAATCAGCCAATAGGATTGAGCTCGCATTCTATTGGCTGATTGGAATAGCCAATAGGATTGAAGTTCAATCCTATTGGCTGATTGCATCAACCAATAGGATTTTTCCTACTTTAATTCCTATTGGCTGTTAGAATTCTATCAGCCAATCGGAATTGAAGGGATGCCATCTTGGATGACATCACTTAAAGGACTCGTCGTTGTTGAAGAAGACTCCGGATGAAGAGGATGTCTTAAAGATGGAGCCGCTCCGCGCTGGATGGATGAAGATAGAAGATGCTGTCTGGATGAAGACTTCTGCCCGTCTGGAGGACCACTTCACCCGGCTTCGTTGAGGACTTCGGCCCGGTTGGGTGAAGACATCTCAAGGTAGGGTGATCTTCAAGGGCTTAGTGTTAGGTTTTTTTAAGGGGGGATTGGGTGGGTTTTAGAGTAGGGTTGGTTGGGTAGGTTGGTGGTGGGTTTTAATGTTGGGGGGTTGTAATTTTTTTTAAAGGTAAAAGAGCTGATTACTTTGGGGCAATGCCCCTCAAAAGGCCCTTTTAAGGGCTATTTGTAATTTAGTGTAGGGTAGGGCTTTTTTTTATTTTGGAGGGCTTTTTTATTTTGTTAGGGGAAATAGAGTAGGTGTAATTAGTTTAAAAATCGTGTAAATATTTTATTATTTTCTGTAATTTAGTTGTTTGTTTTTTTTGTACTTAAGATCATTTTATTTAATTTTATTTAATTTTATTTAATTGTAGTTAATTGTATTTAGTTTAGGGAATTTATTTAGTTGTAGTGTAGTGTTAGGTGTAATTGTAACTTAGGTTAGGTTTTATTTTACAGGTAAATTTGTATTTATTTTAGCTAGGTAGTTATTAAATAGTTAATAACTATTTAATAACTATTCTACCTAGTTAAAATAAATACAAAGTTGCCTGTAAAATAAAAATAAACCCTAAGCTAGCTACAATGTAACTATTAGTTATATTGTAGCTAGCTTAGGGTTTATTTTATAGGTAAGTATTTAGTTTTAAATAGGAATAATTTATTTAATGCTAGGAATATTTATTTAGATTTAATTATATTATATTTAAGTTAGGGGTGTTAGGGTTAGGGTTAGAATTAGGTTTAGGGGTTAATAAATTTAATATAGTGGCGGCGGTGTAGGGGGGCAGATTAGGGGTTAATAAATTTAATATAGTGGCGGTGGTGTAGGGGAGGCAGATTAGGGGTTAATAAATATAATGTAGGTGGAAGTGGGGTCAGGGAGCGGTGGTTTAGGGGTTAAACACTTTATTTAGTGTTGGTGGGCTCCGGGAGCGGCGTTTTAGGGGTTAATTAGTATAATGTAGGTGGCGGCGGTGTAGGGGCAGCAGATTAGGGGTTAATAAGTATAATATAGGTGGCGGAGGTGTAGGGGGTGGCAGATTAGGGGTGTTTAGACTCGGGGTACATGTTAGGGTGTTAGGTGTAAACGTTCCCATAGGAATCAATGGGATATCGGGTAGCAGCGAACATGAGCTTTTGCTGCGTTCCCAAAAAATTCTACTTTTGCCGGTCTGTAGGGTTTGATAACTAAGGCGAATCAGGCTCGCCACAAATACGCTGTGGAATTCCAGCGTATTTGCGGTTGACGGCTTGATAAATAGATGCCATTGTATCTAGCTTAGTTTTTATTTTTATTTTACAGGCAAGTTTGTATTTATTTTAACTAGGTAGAATAGTTACTAAATAGTTATTAACTATTTAATAACTACCAAGTTAAAATAAAGACAAATTTACCTGTAAAATAAAACCTAACCTAAATTACACTAACACCTAACACTACACTATAATTAAATGAATTCCCTAAATTAAATACAATTAAATACAATTAAATAAAATTAAATAAAATTAAATAAAATTAAATAAAATTAAATAAAATTAAATAAAATTATCTAAAGTGGAAAAACAGACAACACTAAATTACAGAAAAAAATAAACAAATTATAAGATTTTTAAACTAATTACACCTAATCTAATCCCCCTAACAAAATAAAAAGCCCCCTCAAAATAAAAAAAGCTCTACCCTACACTAAATTACAAATAGCCCTTAAAAGTGCCTTTTGCCGGGCATTGCCCCAAAGTAATCAGATCTTTTACCTGTAAAAAAAATTACAAATTCCCCCCCATTAAAACCCACCACCCACACAACCAACCCTACTTTAAAACCCACCCAATCCCCCTTAAAAAAAACTAACACTAACTCCTTGAAGATCACCTTACCGGGAGACGTCTTCATCCAACCGGGCAGAAGTGGTCCTCCAGACGGGCAGAAGTCTTCATCCAAGCCAGGCAGAAGTGGTCCTCCAAACAGGCAGAAGTCTTCATCCAGACAGCATCTTCTATCTTCATCCATCCGGCGCGGAGCGGGTCCATCTTCAAGACATCCGACGTGGAACATCCTCTTCTTCTGACGACTAACCCAGAATGAAGGTTCCTTTAAATGACGTCATCCAGGATGGCGTCCCTTCAATTCCGATTGGCTGATAGAATTCTATCAGCCAATCGGAATTAAGGTAGAAAAAATCCTATTGACTGATGCAAATCAGCCAATAGGATTGAGCTTGCATTCTATTGGCTGATTGGAACAGCCAATAGAATGGCAGCTCAATCCTATTGGCTGATTGGATCAGTCAATAGGATTGAAGTTCAATCCTATTGGCTGATCCAATCAGCCAATAGGATTTTTTCTACCTTAATTCCGATTGGCTGATAGAATTCTATAAAGGAATCTTCATTCTGTGTTAGTCGTCAGAAGAAGAGGATGCTCTGCGTCGGATGTCTTGAAGATGGACCCGCTCCGCGCTGGATGGATGAAAATAGAAGATGCCGTCTGGATGAAGACTTCTGCCCATCTGGAGGACCACTTCTGCCCGGCTTGGATGAAGACTTCTGCCCGTCTGGAGGACCACTTCTGCCCGGTTGGATGAAGACGTCTCCCGGTAAGGTGATCTTCAAGGAGTTAGTGTTAGTTTTTTTTAAGGGGGATTGGGTGGGTTTTAAAGTAGGGTTGGTTGTGTGGGTGGTGGGTTTTACTGTTGGGGGGATTTGTAATTTTTTTTACAGGTAAAAGAGCTGATTACTTTGGTGCAATGCCCCGCAAAATGCCCTTTTAAGGGCTTTTTTTATTTTGGGGGGCTTTTTTATTTTGTTAGGGGGGATTAGATACGGTGTAATTAGTTTAAAAATCTTGTAATTTATTTATTTTTTTCTGTAATTTAGTGTTTTTTTTTTTTTTGTACTTTAGATAATTTTATTTAATTTAGGGAATTAATTTAATTATAGTGTAGTGTTAGGTGTAATTGTAACTTAGGTTAGGTTTTATTTTACAGGTACTTTTGTATTTATTTTAGCTAGGTAGTTATTAAATAGTTAATAAATATTTAATAACTATTCTACCTAGTTAAAATAAATACAAACTTGCCTATAAAATAAAAATAAACCCTAAGATAGCTACAATGTAACTATTAGTTATATTGTAGCTATCTTAGGGTTTATCTTATTGGACCTCTGGATATAACGCTGAGTACGGGCACTCAACTTCTTTGGTCGAACATGACAAGGCCTGTTCTGAGTGAAACCTGTTCTGTGAAACCACTGTATGGTCTTGCCCACCATGCTGGTCTTCTTATAGCCTAGGCCATTTTTGTGTAGAGCAACAATTCTTTTTTTCAGATCCTCAGAGAGTTATTTGTCATGGGGTGCCATGTTAAACTTCCAGTGACCAGTATGAGAGAGTGTGAGAGCGATAATACCACATTTAACACACCTGCTCCCCATTCACACCTAAGACCTTGTAACACTAACGAGTCACATGATACTGGGGAGGGAAAATGGCTAATTGGGCCCAATTTGGACATTTCCACTTAGGGGCGTACTCACTTTTATTGCCAATGGTTTAGACATTAATGGCTGTGTTTTGAGTTATTTTGAGGGGGCAGCAAATTGACACTGTTATACAGGCTGTACATTCACTATTTTACATTGTAGCAAAGTGTGATTTCTTCAGTGTTGTCACATGAAAAGAAATAATAAAATATTTACAAAAATGTGAGGGGTGTACTCACTTTTGTGAGATACTGTATATATATATATATTTATATCTATCGATCTATGTATATATATATATATATATATATATATATATATATATATATATATATATATATATATATATATATATATTAGCTGTATACCACTATATACAAATATACAACACCCAACAGTAAGCATTGGACTGTGTTAATAAATAGATAACAACAATTCCTTGTCATATTTATAGTACTGATAGCTGGTATTCACATCTTTACTTAACTAATAGTTCATGGTAGGTGAGAATAATACTGTATTGTGTGGTATGTTATTTTGGGAATTTTGCTGACAATAATTCAGGAAAGATCATAACCAGTCATATTAAAGGATATATCTCTATATATTATGCTCCAGTTATATGAAAGATGTTGGCCCTCAACCAACAACTTGCCTGATCACTCCATACAACCAGGTCAGTCATCACTGGAGTTTCCATTTCTGCAGGAAAGCCCTGGTGGTCACTTCTTTCCTTTACTTGATGAGTCAAGTCTCACAGGATACTATAATGAAGGATTTCTTCTCTGCATATAAATCAGGGCAAGGTCCCACAAGGTAAGCATATAAATTAACGGTTTCCCCTTTTCTTGTATGCCAAAACCTGTGTCACATAATGTAAAAATGGAACAATTATTTTATAAATTAATTCCTGAGGTTATTATAATTAATATGTTTAATCCCTTTTAAGCACTGAATATAATTATATACACTACAAAAAGGATCCCAGCAATATGGTATAAATTTTTTTTATTTTATAGAGCATTAAAACCTGGTAACACAATACATTTGTGATCTTAAAGGGATAGTCTAGTCAAAATTAAACTTTCATGATTCAGATAAAGCATGCAATTTTAAGCAACTTTCTAATTTACTCCTAGGGGTATATTTATTATAGTGCGAGTGGACATGATACGATGTAGTGTATCATGTCCGCTACACATCGATAAATGCTGGCAGCATACGCTGTCTGCATTTATCATTGCACCAGCAGTTCTTGTGAACTGTTGGTGCAATGCCGCCCCCTGCAGATTTGTAGCCAATCGGCCGCTAGCAGGGGGTTTCAATCGACCCTATCGTATTAGATCGGGTTGATTTCTGTCCGCTACCTCAGAGCAGACAGACAAGTTATGGAGCAGCGGTCTTTAGACCGCTGCTTCATAACTTCTGTTTCCGTCGAGCCTTCAGAAACATGGCGCATCAAGCTCTGTACGGAGCTTGATAAATTGACCACCTATTATCAAATTTGCTATCTTTATTTGAATTTAAGCTTAGGAGTCGGCCCATTTTTGGTTCAGCACCATTTAGACACCAATCAGAAGATGTTCATATCTCCCATTTGCTTTATCAAATTTAGCATAAATGTAGTATGTGAGGTAGGACTGCTTTTCGATAAGGTGCTACAGTATGATACAGATGCTTGTAGCCCAAACTACTGAAAAACCACTGAACACATTTGCTTGGAATCTGGCAAAGAACAAGAGCTCAGTGACTTCTTAGTGCATTCCTAAAATGCAAGTACGTACAGATTTTATTTGCCTCAACACTATTTGTTTTAGTCAACAAACAAAAAAAATTCTCAGGGCTGGCCGCTAAAACTATGGGATTACTAGTTAATTGACTGGTTGACTGCAAATTTTAAAAATAGGTTTATTTGGCTTATGTGCCCCTTAAACACTAAACTGCATTAAGATACAAAGCTTTGTTGGTTCACACATAGTAATACCAGAAAATTTAAAGGAACATGTTACCCATATCCGAGTGATGTAGCTTAAGTATATCATGTCCCTTTAAGTAGAATGAATCAAAGCAAAATATAAATTGATTTACATAAAAATGTTAAGTGGAGCATTTATTTCACCATTCGTGATTTTTATTTCTAACTTTTGCCTATTCCTATTCATGATCCTATCTTATCTTTCCTCTAATATTCAACAAAGAAGGACCTTCCTAACTTAAAGGGACAGTATACTGTAAAATAGTTTTTCCCTTAATGTGTTTACAATTGCTTTTTATACCAACTGCAGAGTAAAAAATGTATGAAAATTAGCTTTTTAAGGCTTATTTGTGTATATTAAAGCTCTGATTTTGTGTTTTGAAGCCACAGCCTGATGAAATAGGTTGAGCTTGTAGATATAATCAGATCTTATTACTGTATCACATTGTGTACATATACCTGCTTCTTTATCTTATATCTGTCCTTAAAACAATCACCAATACTTTGAGAGAACAATGGAAAATCAACATTTTATTACCTTATCTCTGCTATATCCCACTGCGAGTGTAATTTCTTTTGCTGGCTGTGTTTACAAAGCTTATCTATAGCTGGTACGCGCGGCCACAAACTTTCAGAATAGGTGGGGATACCACATGCTAAATTAACAATTTCAAATGCCAATATAAGGGTAAAGGAGCTACTTGTAAACAATTTAATACACTCCAGCAGGTAAAGTGGATCATTGGGAACAAATTAAAGGGGAGAACATTTTTGAGTAAACTGTCCCTTTATAAGGAGTTTGATATTGTACCCAAAAAAGGTATAAGCCTCATTTTTATTATAGAAACTGCCTAACTCCAAAATTATGCGTTTTATATACTGTGAGAAAAATACCCCTCTCCTTGGCATTTTGTCCCAGGAACAGCTTTAACACACAGGGGCCCATTTATCAAGCTCAGAATGGAGCTTGAAGGGTCGTGTTTCTGGTGAGTCTTCAGACTCGCCAGAAACACCAGATATGAAGCAGCGGTCTAAAGACCGCTGCTCCATAACCCTGTCCTCCTGCTCTGAGCAGGCGGACAGGAATCGCCACAATTCAACCCGATCGAGTACGATTGGGTTGATTGACACCCCCTTGCTGGCGGACGATTGGCCGCGAGTCTGCAGAGGCGGCGTGGCAACAGCAGCTCTTGTGAGCTGCTGGTGCAATGCTGAATATGGAGAGCATATTGCTCTCCGGATTCAGTGATGTCTGTCGCACCTGATCCGCACTGTCGGATTAGGTCCGACAGACATTTGATATATTGGCCTCCTAGTCTTCATAGCAGAAAAACACTTCAAACTCACTGAATTAGGTGTAAAAGTCTTAGGCCCCTAGTTATCAACGTGTCTACTTACCTGCCTTCGCCGGCCCCAATACGCCCACCTAAGCTCGCCTCACATCGCCGCTGCGGACCTGAATACGTTCGCCTAAGTTATCAATAAAGCTGTCAAAAAGCCGCGCACCAAGTACAGGGCGATGAGCAGCGGACTGTGAGAGTTATCACTCATCTGATCTCGCTGCTTTTTTACAGCTTTATTGCTAGCCTGTCACTAAACACCCACACTAAACTACACTGTTCTACCCCCTATACCGGCGCCCCCGGAGCCCCCCCGCAACTAAATAAAGTTATTAAACCCTAAACCGCCGCTCCTAGACCCCGCAGCAACTCTTATAAATGTATTAACCCGTAAACCACCGCTCCCGGACACCGCCGCCACCTACATTATACCTAGTAACCCCTATCCTGCCCCCCCTATACCGTCGCCACCTATAATAAAGTTATTAACCCCTATCCTGCTGATCCCGCACCTTGCCGCAACTAAATAAATATTTTAACCACTAAACCGCCGCTCCCGGACCCCGCCGCAACCTATATTAAACTTATTAAACCCTAATCTGCCCCCCTACACCGTCGC
This sequence comes from Bombina bombina, assembly GCF_027579735.1. Classification (NCBI taxonomy): domain Eukaryota; kingdom Metazoa; phylum Chordata; class Amphibia; order Anura; family Bombinatoridae; genus Bombina; species Bombina bombina. The sequence goes on along the minus strand of NC_069499.1, from coordinate 1,260,548,762 downwards.
CACCTATAATGCATTTATTAACCCCTATCCTGCCCCCCACTACACCGCCGCCACTGTAATAAAATTATTAACCCCTAAACCTAAGTCTAACACTAACCCTAGCACCCCCCTAACTTAAATATTAATTAAATAAATCTAATAAAATATTTCTCTTATTAACTAACGGCTAGATTTAGAGTATTGTCGGTAACGACCCGAAAAGCTAACGCTGGCTTTTTTCTGGCCGCACCATGGCCTAGATTTGGAGTTTGGCGGTAGCCGTGAAAACCAGCGTTAGAGGCTCCTAACGCTGGTTTTAGGCTACCTCCGGTATTTGGAGTCACTCAAAAAAGGGTCTAACGCTCACTTTTCAGCCGCGACTTTTCCATACCGCAGATCCCCTTACGTAAATTGCGTATCCTATCTTTTCAATGGGATTTTTCTAACTCCGGTATTTAGAGTTGTGTCTGAAGTGAGCGTTAGAAATCTAACGACAAAACTCCAGCCGCAGATAAAAGTCAGTAGTTAAGAGCTTTCTGGGCTAACGCCGATTTATAAAGCTCTTAACTACTGTACTCTAAAGTACACTAACACCCATAAACTAACTATGTACCCCTAAACCGAGGTCCCCCCACATCGCCGCCACTCGATTACATTTTTTTAACCCCTAATCTGCCGACCGCCACCTACGTTATCCTTATGTACTCCTAATCTGCTGCCCTAACATCGCTGACCCCTATATTATATTTATTAACCCCTAACCTGCCCCCCACAATGTCGCCGCCACCTACCTACAATAATTAACCCCTAATCTGCCGACCGCAAAGAGCCGCCAGCTACATTATAGCTATGTACCCCTAATCTGCTGCCCCTAACACCGCCGACCCCTATATTATATTTATTAACCCCTAACCTGCCCTCCCTAACATCGCTGACACCTAACTTCAATTATTAACCCCTAATCTGCCGAACGAATCTCGCCGCTATTCTAATAAATGTATTAACCCCTAAAGCTAAGTCTAACCCTAACACTAACACCCCCCTAAATTAAATATAATTTTAATCTAACAAAATTAATTAACTCTTATTAAATAAATTATTCCTATTTAAAGCTAAATACTTACCTGTAATATAAATCCTAATATAGCTACACTATAAATTATAATTATATTATATCTATTTTAGGATTAATATTTATTTTACAGGTAACTTTGTATTTATTTTAACCAGGTACAATAGCTATTAAATAGTTAAGAACTATTTAATAGCTAAAATAGTTAAAATAATTACAAATTTACCTGTAAAATAAAGCCTAACCTAAGTTACAATTAAACCTAACACTACACTATCAATAAATTAATTAAATAAAATACCTACAATTACCTACAATTAAACCTAACACTACACTATCAATAAATAAATTAAATACAATACCTACAAATAACTACAATGAAATAAACTAACTAAAGTACAAAAAATAAAAAAGAACTGTTACAAAAAATAAAAAAATATTTACAAACATAAGAAAAATATTACAACAATTTTAAACTAATTACACCTACTCTAAGCCACCTAATAAAATAACAAAGCCCCCCAAAATAAAAAAATGCCCTACCCTATTCTAAATTACTAAAGTTCAAAGCTCTTTTACCTTACCAGCCCTGAACAGGGCCCTTTGCGGGGCATGCCCCAAGAAGTTCAGCTCTTTTGCCTGTAAAAAAAAACATACAATACCCCCCCCCCAACATTACAACCCACCACCCACATACCCCTAATCTAACCCAAACCCCCCTTAAATAAACCAAACACTAAGCCCCTGAAGATCATCCTACCTTGTCTTCACCTCACCGGGTATCACACCGATCCGTCCTGGCTCCGATATCTTCATCCAACCCAAGCGGGGGCTAGAAATCCACTGAAGAAGTCCAGAAGAGGGTCCAAAGTCTTCATCCTATCCGGGAAGAAGAGTAGATCCGGACCGGCAACCATCTTCTTCCAAGCGGCATCTTCTATCTTCATCCGATGAGGACCGGCTCCATCCTGAAGACCTCCACCGCGGACCCATCTTCATCCGGCGACGTCCAACTGAAGAATGACGGTTCCTTTAAGGGACGTCATCCAAGATGGCGTCCCTCGAATTCCGATTGGCTGATAGGATTCTATCAGCCAATCGGAATTAATGTAGGAATATTCTGATTGGCTGATGGAATCAGCCAATCAGAATCAAGATCAATCCGATTGGCTGATCCAATCAGCCAATCAGATTGAGCTTGCATTCTATTGGCTGATCGGAACAGCCAATAGAATGCAAGCTCAATCTGATTGGCTGATTGGATCAGCCAATCGGATTGAACTTGTTTCTGATTGGCTGATTCCATCAGCCAATAAGAATATTCCTACCTTAATTACGATTGGCTGATAGAATCCCTTAAAGGAACCGTCATTCTTCAGTTGGACGTCGCTGGATGAAGATGGGTCCGCGGTGGAGGTCTTCAGGATGGAGCCGGTCCTCATCGGATGAAGATAGAAGATGCCGCTTGGAAGAAGATGGTTGCCGGTCCGGATCTACTCTTCTTCCCAGATAGGATGAAGACTTTGGACCCTCTTCTGGACTTCTTCAGTGGATGTCTAGCCCCCGCTTGGGTTGGATGAAGATATCGGAGCCAGGACGGATCGGTGTGATACCCGGTGAGGTGAAGACAAGGTAGGATGATCTTCAGGGGCTTAGTGTTAGGTTTATTTAAGGGGGGTTTGGGTTAGATTAGGGGTATGTGGGTGGTGGGTTGTAATGTTGGGGGGGGTATTGTATGTTTTTTTTACAGGCAAAAGAGCTGAACTTCTTGGGGCATGCCCCGCAAAGGGCCCTGTTCAGGGCTGGTAAGGTAAAAGAGCTTTGAACTTTAGTAATTTAGAATAGTGTAGGGCATTTTTTATTTTGGGGGGCTTTGTTATTTTATTAGGGGGCTTAGAGTAGGTGTAATTAGTTTAAAATTGTTGTAAGATTTTCCTTATGTTTGTAAATATTTTTTTATTTTTTGTAACTTAGTTCTTTTTTATTTTTTGTACTTTAGTTAGTTTATTTCATTGTAGTTATTTGTAGATATTGTATTTAATTAATGTATTGATAGTGTAGTGTTAGGTTTAATTGTAGGTAATTGTAGATATTTTATTTAATTAATTTAATGATAGTGTAGTGTTAGGTTTAATTGTAACTTAGGTTAGGATTTATTTTACAGGTAATTTTGTTATTATTTTAAATAGCTATTGTACCTGGTTAAAATAATTACAAAGTTACCTGTAAAATAAATATTAATCCTAAAATAGCTATAATATAATTATAATTTATAGTGTAGCTATATTAGGATTTATTTTACAGGTAAGTATTTAGCTTTAAATAGGAATAATTTATTTAATAAGAGATAATTAATTTCGTTAGATGTAAATTATATTTAACTTAGGGGGGTGTTAGTGTTAGGGTTAGACTTAGCTTTAGGGGTTAATACATTTATTAGAATAGCGGTGAGCTCCAGTCGGCAGATTAGGGGTTAATAATTGAAGTTAGGTGTCGGCGATGTTAGGGAGGGCAGATTAGGGGTGAATACTATTTATTATAGGGTTAGTGAGGCGGATTAGGGGTTAATAACTTTATTATAGTAGCGCTCAGGTCCGCTCGGCAGATTAGGGGTTAATAAGTGTAGGCAGGTGGAGGCGACGTTGTGGGTGGCAGATTAGGGGTTAATAAATATAATATAGGGGTCGGCGATGTTAGGGCAGCAGATTAGGGGTACATAGGGATAATGTAAGTAGCGGCGGTTTACGGAGCGGCAGATTAGGGGTTAATAATAATATGCAGGGGTCAGCGATAGCGGGGGCGGCAGATTAGGGGTTAATAAGTGTAAGGTTAGGGGTGTTTAGACTCGGGGTACATGTTAGAGTGTTAGGTGCAGACGTAGGAAGTGTTTCCGCATAGCAAACAATGGGGCTGCGTTAGGAGTTGAACGCGGCTTTTTTGCAGGTGTTAGGTTTTTTTTCAGCTCAAACAGCCCCATTGTTTCCTATGGGGGAATCGTGCACGAGCACGTTTTTGAGGCTGGCCAGTTCCGTAAGCAACTCTGGTATCGAGAGTTGAAGCTGCGTTAAATATGCTCTACGCTCCTTTTTTGGAGCCTAACGCAGCCTTTATGTGGACTCTCAATACCAGAGTTATTTTTATGGTGCGGCTAGAAAAAAGCCGGCGTTAGCTACGCGGGTCCTTACCGACAAAACACTAAATCTAGCCGTATAAAAATAACTCTGGTATTGAGAGTCCACATAAAGGCTTCGTTAGGCTCCAAAAAAGGAGCGTAGAGCCTATTTAACGCAGCTTCAACTCTCGATACCAGAATTGCTTACGGACGCGGCCAGCCTCAAAAACGTGCTCGTGCACGATTCCCCCATAGGAAACAATGTTCAAAGCTCTTTTACCTTACCAGCCCTTAAAAGGGCCTTTTGCGGGGCATACCCCAAAGAAAACAGCTCTTTTGCCTGTAAAAGAAAAATACAACCCCCCCAACATTAAAACCAACCACCCACATACCCCTAATCTAACCCAAACCCCCCTTAAAAAAAACTAACACTACCCCCCTGAAGATCATCCTACCTTGAGTCGTTTTCACTCAGCCGAGCCACCGATGGAACCGAAGAGGAGATCCGGGGTGGCAGAAGTCATCATCCAAGGGGTGCTGAAGAAATCTTCCATCCGATGAAGTCATCATCCAAGCGGCACTGAAGAAATCTTCCATCCGGGCGATGTCATCTTCCAAGTGGGGTCTTCAATCTTCATCCATCCGGAGTGGAGCGGAGCCATCTTCAGACGAGCCGACGCAGAGCCATCCTCTTCTTCCCGACGACTACCGACGAATGGATATTCCTTTAAGGGACGTCATCCAAGTTGGCGTCCCTTCAATTCCGACTGGCTGATAGGAATATCCATTCGTCGGTAGTCGTCGGGAAGAAGAGGATGGCTTCGCGTCGGCACGTCTGAAGATGGCTCCGCTCCGGATGGATGAAGATTGAAGACCCCGCTTGGAAGATGACATCGCCCGGATGGAAGATTTCTTCAGCGCCGCCTGGATGATGACTTCATCGGATGGAAGATTTCTTCAGCGCCCCTTGGATGATGACTTCTGCCGCTCCGGATCTCCTCTTCGGTTCCATCGGTGGCTAGGCTGAGTGAAGACGACTCAAGGTAGGATGATCTTCAGGGGGGTAGTGTTAGGTTTTTTTAAGGGGGGTTTGGGTTAGATTAGGGGTATGTGGGTGGTGGGTTTTAATATTGGGTTGGGGGTTGTATTTTTCTTTTACAGGTAAAAGAGCTGTTTTCTTTGGGGCATGCCCCGCAAAAGGCCCTTTTAAGGGCTGGTAAGGTTAAAGAGCTTTGAACTTTTTAATTTAGAATAGGGTAGGGAATATTTTTATTTTGGGGGGGTTTGTTATTTTATTAGGGGGCTTAGATTAGGTGTAAGTAGCTTAAAATTGTAATATTTTTTAAATGTTTGTAACTTATTTTTTTATTTTTTGTAACTTAGCTTTTTTTATTTTTTGTAATTTAGTTAATTTAATTGTATTTAATTGTAGTTATTTGTAGGTAATTTATTTAATTAATTTAATGATAGTTTAGTGTTAGGTTTAATTGTAACTTAGGTTAGGATTTATTTTACAGGTAATTTTGTATTTCTTTTAGCTAGGTAGTTATTAAATAGTTAATAACTATTTAATAACTATTCTAACTAGCTAAAATAAATACAAAGTTACCTGTAAAATAAATATAAATCCTAAAATAGCTACAATGTAATTATTAATTATATTGTAGCTATCTTAGGGTTTATTTTACAGGTAAGTATTTAGTTTTAAATAGGAATAATTTATTAAAGTATAGTGCAGTGTTAGGTGTAATTGTAACTTAGGTTAGTTTTTATTTTACAGGTTAATTTCTCTTTATTTTAATAGGTAGCTATTAAATAGTTAATAACTATTTAATCGCTGTTGTACCTAGTTAAAATAAATTGAAATTTGCCTGTAAAATAAAAATAAATCCTAAGATAGCTACAATATAATTATTATTTATATTGTAGCTATATTAGGGTTTATTTTAAAGGTAAGTATTTAGTTTTAAATAGGATTAATTTATTTAATAAGATAAATATTATTTAGATTTATTTAATTAATATTTAAGTTAGGGGGGTGTTAGGGTTAGGGTTAGACTTTGGTTTAGGGGTTAATAATTTTATTACAGTGCCGGCGGTGCAGGGGGGCAGGATAGGGGTTAATAAATGTATTATAGGTGGCGACGGTGTAGGGGGGCAGATTAGGGGTTAATAAGTTTAATATAGGTTGCGGCGGGGTCCGGAAGCGGCGGTTTAGGGGTTAAACTATTTATTTAGTTGCGGCGAGGTCCGGGATCAGGGGTTAATAACTTTAATATAGGTGGCGATGGTATAGGGGGGTCAGGATAGGGGTTAATAGGTATCATGTAGGTGGCGGCGGGGTCTGGGAGCGGCGGTTTAGGGGTTAACACATATATTATAGTTGCGGCTGGGACCGGGAGCAGCGGTTTAGGGGTTAACATATTTATTATATTTATTATATTTATTATAGCTTGCGGTGGGCTCCGGGAGCGGCCGTTTAGGGGGTAATAACTTTGTTTAGTTGCGGTGGTGTAGGGGGGACAGATTAGGAGTGTTTAGACTCAGGGTACATGTTAGGGTGTTAGGTGTAGACAGCTCCCATAGGAATCAATGGGATGTAGGGCAGCAGCGAACATGTACTTTCGCTATGGTCAGACTCCCATTGATTCCTATGGGATCTGCCGCCTCCAGGGCGGCGGATTGAAAACCTGGTACGCTGGGCCGGAAAAGTGCCGAGCGTACCTGCTAGTTTTTTGATAACTAGCAAAAGTAGTCAGATTGTGCCGCACTTGTGTGCGGAACATCTGGAGTGACGTAAGAATCAATCTGTGTCGGACTGAGTCCGGCGGATCGAAGCTTACGTCACAAAATTCTACTTTTGCCGGTATCTAGGGCTTGATAACTAAGGCGAATCAGCCTCGCCACAAATACGCTGCGGAATTCCAGCGTATTTGAGGTTGACGGCTTGATAACTACCCCCCTTAGCCTCTTCATTCACAGACAATTTGCAGGAATACAGTTTTAACAAAACAAAAGAAATCCTTGCACAATGGCGCTTACTAAACAGAATAAATTATTCCTATCTAAAGTTGTGTGGCTTTTCCACACATCTGCAAAATTACAAACTTATTTCAAAACTTCACAGACCTAGAACCTTTAGACAGCAGAACAAATCTATATCCTATTATCCTCTGTGTTTCTCATACAGGTTCTAACTAGCAGCCTCAGCACACACTATTTATCAGGAGTTAATTGACCTTAATTAGCTGCAGGTGAGAAAACCTTAGTTTATAGGGAAAACCTGAACTGGATTCCTCACTCTGCCACATTCAAATTGTGGAGTGGATTACCAGCCTGAAATATAAAATTACATAATATATTTTCAATAGCACCAACATCACATAATTTGTGGGAGACATATATTCCATTGTACGCAATCCCCTTAGCTCATAATACCTAATGGCAATTATAGAGAAATAATCCATTCATTTTACTAAAATGGTTGCTGTATGGAATGTCAGAGGCTCTTTAAGTCAAGTATAAACAAAAGTGAAATAAAGGTATTTGCTGATCTTTTCTTTCACACATTTTTGTAAAATGCTATTACTGTTTAAAGGGACATAAAACACAACATTTTTATTTTATGATTCAGACAGAGCATACAGTTTTAAAAAACTTTCCAATGTACTATTGTTTTCTTCATTCTCCTGGTATCCTTTGTTGAAGGAGTAATGCAATACTGGGAGCTAGCTGAACACATCTGGTGAGCCAATGACAGGAGGCATATATGTGCAGCCACCAATCAGCAGTTAGCTCCCAGTATTGCATTGCTGCTCCTTCAACAAAGAATACCAAGAGAACAAAACAAATTAGGTAAAATAAGTTAATTAGAAAGGTGCTTAACCCCTTTGCTACAAAGAATTTCAGAGAAAAACTTGCCCAAAATACCAGTGAATATTTATTATTTTTGCTATCACTGCATTTAATCAGAAATAGAGTCTATCCAAGGTATTGAGCAAGGCGAATGTTGGTATATTTCATGCCACTGTTTCACTGACAAATGTGATTATATAAATAAAAAAAAAATACTTTTTCACAAACTTTCGGCCAGATTACGAGCTTTGCATTAGAAGCTGTGCGGTGCTAACGAGCTCCTTACCTCACTCCAATACCAGCACTGCTTAAGTCAGCGGTGAGCTGGTCGTACGTGCTTGAGCACGATTTTCCCATAGATATCAATGGGGAGAGCCGGCTGAGAAAAAGTCTAACACCTGCAATAAAGCAGCGTAAAGCTCAGTAACGCAGCCCCATTGATTCCTATAGGGAAACACATTTTATGTTTACACCTAACTCCTTAACATGAACCCCGAGTCTAAACACCCCTAATCTTACACTTATTAACCCGTAATCTGCCGCTCCGGACACCGCCGCCACCTACATTATACTTATTAACCCCAAATCTGCTGCCCCCAACATCGCCGACACCTACATTATATTTATTAACCCCTAATCTGCCGCCCCTAACATCGCCGACACCTACATTATATTTATTGACCCCTAATCTGCCGTCCCCAACGTCGCCGCCACTATTCTAACTTTATTAACCCCTAAGTCTAACCCTAACCCTAACACACCCTAACAAATATAATTTAAATAAATCTAAATAAAATTACTATAATTAACTAAATTATTCCAATTTAAAACTAAATACTTACCTGTAAAATAAACCCTAAGATAGCTATAATATAACTAATAGTTACATTGTATCTAGCTTAGAGTTTATTTTTATTTTACAGGCAAGTTTGTATTTATTTTAACTAGGTAGAATAGTTATTAAATAGTTATTAACTATTTAATAACTACCTAGCTAAAATAAATACAAATTTACCTGTAAAATAAAACCTAACCTAAGTTACACTAACACCTAACACTACACTACAATTAAATAAATTAACTAAATTAAATATAATTAAATAAATTAAATTAAAGTAGCTAAATCACAAACCCCCCCCCCCCTAAATTACAGAAAATAAAAAACAAATTACAGATCTTTAAACTAATTACACCTAATCTAATAGCCCTATCAAAATAAAAAAGCCCCCCCCAAAATAAAAAAAAAACCCTAGCCTAAACTAAACTATCAATAGCCCTTAAAAGGGCCTTTTGCGGGGCATTGCCCCAAAGAAATCAGCTCTTTTACCTGTAAAAAAAATAATAAAAACAACCCCCCAAAAATCCACCACCCACACAAACAACCCCCCAAATAAAAGCTAACTTAAAAACCTAAGCTCCCCATTGCCCTGAAAAGGGCATTTGGATGGGCATTGCCCTTCAAAGGGCATTTAGCTCTTTTGCAGGCCCAAAGTCCCTAACCTAAAAAATAAACCCACCCAATACACCCTTAAAAAAATCCTAACACTAACCCCCGAAGATTCACTTACCGGGAGAAGTCTTCATCCAAGCAGCAAGATGTCCTTAATGAAGCCGGCAGAAGTGGTCCTCCAGATGAGCAGAAGTGGTCCTCCAGATGGACAGAAGTGGTCCTCCAGACAGGCAGAAGTCTTCATCCAGACGGCATCTTCTATCTTCATCCTTCCGACACAGAGCGGCTCCATCTTCAAGACATCCAGTGCGGAGCATCCTCTTCAAACGACGTCTTCTTCCGAATGAATATCACTTTAAGTGATGTCATCCAAGATAGCGTCCCTTAGATTCTGATTGGCTGATAGAATTCTATCAGCTAATCGGAATTAAGGTAGAAAAAATCCTATTGGCTGATGCAATCAGCCAATAGGATTGAGCTGGCATTCTATTGGCTGTTCCAATCAGTCAATAGAATGCAAGCTCAATCCTATTGGCTGATTGGATCAGCCAATAGGATTGAAGTTCAATCCTATTGGCTGATCCAATCAGCCAATAGGATTTTTTCTACCTTAATTCCGATTGGCTGATAGAATTCTATCAGCCAATCGGAATCTAAGGGACGCCATCTTGGATGACGTCACTTAAAGTGATATTCATTCGGAAGAAGACGTCGTTTGAAGAGGATGCTCTTGAAGATGGAGCCGCTCCTCGTCGGATGGATGAAGATAGAAGATGCCGTCTGGATGAAGACTTCTGCCCGTCTGGAGGACCACTTCTGCCCATCTGAAGGACCACTTCTGCCGGCTTCATTGAGGACATCTTGCCACTTGGATGAAGACTTCTCCTGGTAAGTGAATCTTCAGGGGTTAGTGTTAGGATTTTTTTAAGGGTGTATTGTGTGGGTTTATTTTTTAGGCTAGGGACTTTGGGCCTGCAAAAGAGCTAAATGCCCTTTTAAGGCCAATGCCCATCCAAATGCCCTTTTCAGGGCAATGGGGAGCTTAGGTTTTTTTAGTTAGTATTTTATTTGGGGGGTTGGTTGTGTGGGTGGTGGGTTTTACTGTTGGGGGGTTGTTTGTATTTTTTTTTTTTTACAGGTAAAAGAGCTGATTTCTTTGGGGCAATGCCCCGCAAAAGGCCCTTTTAAGGGCTATTGATAGTTTAGTTTAGGCTAGGGTTTTTTTATTTTGGGGGGGCTTTTTTATTTTGATAGGGCTATTAGATTAGGTGTAATTAGTTTAAAGATCTGTCATTTGTTTTTTATTTTCTGTAATTTAGTGGGGGGGTTTTGGGGGGATTTAGCTAATTTAATTGTATTTAATTTAGTTAATTTATTTAATTGTAGTGTAGTGTTTGGTGTTAGTCTAACTTAGGTTAGGTTTTATTTTACAGGTAAATTTGTCTTTATTTTAGCAAGGTAGTTATTAAATAGTTAATAACTATTTAATAACTATTCTACCTAGTTAAAATAAATACAAACTTGCCTGTAAAATAAAAATAAACCCTAAGATAGCTACAATGTAACAGTTATATTGTAGCTAGCCTGGGGTTTATTTTATAGGTAAGTATTTAGTTTTAAATAGGAATAATTTAGTTAATTATAGTAATTTTATTTAGATTTATTTAAATCATATTTAAGTTAGGGGGTGTTAGGGTTAGTGTTAGACTTAAATTTAGGGGTTAATATATTTAAAATAGTGGCGGCGACGTTGGGGACAGCAGATTAGTGGTTAATAAATGTAGGTAGGTGTCAGCGATTTTGGGGTGGCAGATTAGGGGTTAATAAATGTAATGTAGGTTGCAGCGATGTTAGGGACAGCAGATTAGCGGTTAATAAATATAATGTAGGTTGTGGCGATGTTAGAGGCGGAAGATTAGGGGGTTAATATTATTTAACTAGTGTTTGCGAGGCGGGAGTGCGGCGGTTTAGGGGTTAATATGTTTATTATAGTGGTGGCGATGTCCGGAGCAGCAGATTAGGGGTTAAAAATTTTATTTTAGTATTTGCGATGCGGGAGGGCCTCGGTTTAGGGGTTAATAGGTCGTTTATGGGTGTTAGTGTACTTTTTAGCACTTTAATTATGAGTTTTATGCTACGGCGTTGTACCATAAAACTCTTAACTACTGACTTTAGAATGCGTTACGGATCTTGGAAGTAGAGTGTGTACCGCTCACTTTTTGGCCTCCCAGGACAGACTCGTAATACTGGCGCTATGGAAGTCCCATAGAAAAAAGGGTTAATGAAGTTTACGTAAGTTGTTTTGCGGTAAGGCCAAAAAAGTGTGCGGGGCCCCTAAACCTGCGAGACTCGTAAAAGCAGCGGTAGTGAAAAAGCAGCGTTAGGACCTTTTAACGCTGCTATTTCAGCTTAATGCACAACTCGTAATCTAGCTGTTTGTGTTTCTCTCTGAAATTATTTACATACCGCTTGTGCAGTTATAACATAAATGGATGTAAAAATTCTCTGGGTCCCCTTTGTTCAGAAATAGCAGACATGCATGGGTTTGCCATTGGTTTTGGTAATTAGAAAGCTGCTAGTTGCAGCTGCACACCAAACTTCTGAAATCCCTGGCAGTGAAGGGGTTAGTTAATTAATTAGCTGGCAAGGGTTATAGTATTCTAGTGTAAGGATTAGCCTCCCACCGGACACCTCCCACCTCCCAGATCCCTCCTAAACAGCTCTCCCGCCCAACACCTGCACTCCCCACACCCCACGGTCTGCCAGTATTATATTTTAGGGCATTTTTACTTTTGCATAAAATAATTTTATATATTTATGTATTTATTTATTTTCTGCAGAGTATAATCCCCCTCACCATCTCACCTCCCTGATTCCTCAAAAACAGCTCTCAAACCCTCCTATCCCCTAATGGTTTCCAACATCAGTTAAAGGGACAGTCTACAATAGAATTTGTATTATTTTAAAATATAGATAATCCCTTTAATACCCATTCTCTAGTTTTGCATATCCAACACAGTTATATTAATATACTTTTACCTCTGAGATTACCTTGTGTCTAAGCATCTTCTGACAGCCCCCTGATCACATGACTTTTTTTTTCATTTTCTTATCCATTACAAAAAAAAAATCAATTTTAACTTTATTTAAATAATAAAATAAAAAGGAAAAACAATTGGTACAATATATCGAAGGTACAAGATCATCGATCTGAGGAGTTACATAAAGTTTTTGCATTTAGTACAGAGTATATTGCATACAGAATATAAGGAAATAACATCCTGAGAATTTGCATACAGCTATTGCAGGTAATATCAAGTCAAAATGTATTAGTAAGGTTATCAAGTATACCCAAGTGCAAGCTATATTTAGTAAAAACTCAGAACTTTTGCACATTATTATCACATATTACTACTATTCAATAACCTTTGTGACCATTACAACTCAGTTAGGGGAGTTACAAGTTTCCCATAGGAAATTCAAGTCCAAGAAATCGTCTATGCATTTAGTGATAACTTATTGATGTTTTTCTAACATTAGTGTCTGCATGACCAATGATTTCTATTCTGAGAGGTAGGAAATAATATCTGACTTCCATCTTCTTGGGATTAAGCGTTGAGCACAATTAACCATAAGAAATAGTAATCTAAGTTTTAGTTTACTTTTAATGTTAGGTAAGTTGTTTAGTACATATATGGTTGGTTCAAAGGGTAAGACTATGTTTAGGGTTTTCTTAATAGCTATTTTGACCTCTTGCCAATATGGCAAAACTTTGGATCATGTCCACCAAATGTGAGTAAGATCACCTACTTCTCCACACATTCTTCAGCAATCTGTTGTTTATTTGAATATGGAAGCCAATCTGGTAGGGGTGTAATATCATCAACAGAGGAGCTTCATATTCATCTCTATATAATTCGTTGAGGAGGATTGGCTACTCATCTTGATAAATATCTTAGACCAATCCTTTCCTGATATTCATGTGTGTAGTTCCTCTGACCATTTTGAAGTGTAAGATAGGAGGTCCCTAGAGTGAAATTCAAGGAGCATGTTATATGAAAGTGATAGTGAACCTCTGGAACATGAAGCAGAGTTACACAGGCTTTCAAAAAGGCTAAGTGGTCGGTGTAGATGATTAAATTTAGGATGTGCATTGATATAGTGATTTCATTGGAAATACTTGTACCAATGTGCAACGTAATCTCCAAATGTCACTCGTAAGTCTTAGGTTTAAGTTTGCCATCTTTCAATACAAGATGGCAAGGCATAACGTAGGGCAACAGGTCGTGTTTTTTTTTTTTGTGGTTCAAGGTGAAGTTCTGGGTTGTTCCTCAAACTGGTGAATGGGGAGGGTATAGTTGAGAGCGTATGGAATTTAATAATCTGTTTATCCCAGAGGTCTAATGTCATTTTAGTCATTGAAGCTGTTAAAGGCCCCAGTGTCCTATTTATACGGGGTATCCAGCAACTCGCTCCCAGTTGTCTTCTCTGTGCGAGAGCATGTTCTATCTGAACCCATTCTTTGTGTGGGGCCTGTTTACACTAGTCTATAATACGCACTAAAGTCCCAGCCAGTTGGTAATAGTTAAAGGGACACAAAACCCTTTTTTTTCATGATTCAGATAGAGCATACAATTTTAAGCAACTTTCTAATTTACTCCTATTATCAATTTTTCTTCGTTCTCTTGCTATCTTTATTTAAAAAGCAGGAATGTGATGCATAGGAGCCGGCCCATTTTTTATTGAGAACCTGGGTTATACTTGCTCATTGGTGGGTAAATGTAAGCCCCCAATAAGCAAGCGCTATCCATGGTGCTGAACCTAAAATGGGCTGGCTGCTAAGACTTACATTCCTGCTTTTAAAAAAGATAGCAAGATAACAAAGAAAAATTGATAGTAAATTGATAGTAAATTAGAAAGTTGATAAAAATTCCATGCTCTATCTGAATCATGAAAGAAAAAAATTGGGTTCAGTGTCCCTTTAATGTTTTACATACGTAAACCTCTTTTGGATTTAGGTCAATACAGGTGGCCCTCGTTTTACAACGGTTCAATTTACACCGTTTCAGAATAACAACCTTTTTTTCCAGTCATGTGACTGCTATTGAAAAGCATTGAGAAGCAGTGCATTTATTAAAATAGCCAGTAGGTGGAGCTGTCCGCTTGAGTTGCAGCAAAGCCAAGCAAGCTGAAATTAATCAGTTTAACCAGACCTGAGCTATCGAGCAGATTTCAAAGGAACAAGATCTTCCTGTCTATAAATCAGTCCAGATTGGAATGCATAGAAAGAACTGTTTGCAGAAAAATGCAAGTGAAGTCTGTGTTGTGTGATTATTTTATTAGGTTTATAATGTTGTTTAGCATTTAAAGTCCTAATTTCAAAGTTTTAAAAATAATGTATTAGGTGTTACTTATGACAATTTTGAGAGGGGCCTGGAACCTATCTCCCTCACTTCCCATTGACTTACATTATAAACTGGGTTTCAATTTACAACGGTTTCGATTTACAACCATTCCTTCTGGAACCTAACCCCGGCGTAAACTGAGGGCTACCTGTATATTGTATTTTTGGTGATTCTAGGGTTTTTATTCTGCTATAAATATGTATTAGGTATGGATTGCATCTTATTTAGGAATATAGTAGGTAAAGTTATGGGAACTGTTTGGAGGATATATACATTTTTCAGCAGTATAGTCATTTTTATTGCATTTAGTCTTCCAAGTCAGGATAAGGTTTTATTGTGCAAGGAGTTGAGTTCCTGTTGTATGTTTTTCAAGAGGGGTTGTAATTTAAGGAGAATAGTGCTTGCGGGTTCCTGGGAATGTGAATTCCCAGATATTTTATCAATGTTTTGTGATTAGAATACTTTTTTACAATTTGGTGAATTATATCTTCAGGTATAGCTATGCTCATAAATTCTGTTTTTGAAGCGTTTATTTTGAAGTTAGAATATACCATAAAGGTGAAATTCTCTGTCTAATTCCTGTAAGGAAGATATGGGGTCTGTTAGTGTTAAAAATATGTCATCGGCGTATAGTGAAACTTTGTATTCTACATTATCCATATTTAATCCAGTAATTTTGTTATTTGGTCTAATTCTCTGGGCCAAAACCTCCATAGCCAGAACAAATAGTAAAGGAGAAAGCAGGCAGCCCTGGTGCGTGCAGTTATAGTTTGAGAAGGGGGGTGACAATGATTGATTTAGTCTTATTTTGGCTTGTGGGGCGCTGTATAAAGAAAATGCTTTCATAATATACAACTCAGGAAAACCGAATTTGATAAGCGTTTGATGTAGGAATTCCCAATCAAGCCTATCAAAAGCATTTTCAGCATCCATACATGTGAAGATAGAGGGGATATTGGTGTTTGCAGCAAATTCCACTAAGTGTGTAATCTTTAGGGTATTGTCCGGTGCCTCTCTATATGGAGTGAAACCCACTCGATTTATATGAATAAGATGGGGAAGTATTTTATTCATTCTTGCTGCTAGAATTTTGGCGAATAGCTTGATGTCTAAATTTAATAAGGAGATATGGAATCCGGGCTTTTTCCTGGTTCAGGAAGGACTACGACATATGCTTCTAGCATGGAAGACCGAAATGGATTAGTAGGTGCTATATTATTAAACAAAGTGACTAGGTGTGGTAGAAGAATAGGGGGGAAAACCAACTGGGCAGGGACTTTTCCCCGGTTTTAGGTCTTTGATGGCTGACGAGATTTCAGAAGGGGATATAGGTAACTACAAGTCCTCTATCTGTGTTGAGGAGAGTGTAGGTAAGTTGCATATTTCTAAATAGTTTTTCAAGGACAAAATATTTTTGTCTCTTTGGGTTTTACAGCCCTGATTTCGGTTATATAGAAGAGTAGTATTGGCTAAACTGGTTGAGTATTTCTGGGGTAGTCTTGACAGTGGTATTCTGTTGGGTTTTGAGTTCATGTACAAATTACTTTTTTACACTTTAAAGTTCTAGCCAACATTTTACTTGCTTTATTTCCCCAATGCTAGAATTTTTGTTTAATTTTTAGGGAGGTCCTCTGATGTCCAATGGCAAGGTAATTATTTAGTTGTTCCTGAGTTGTTATTTTGTTTAGAATGGTAGGATTATTGGGGTCTTTATTGTGTGTATATTCTAGTTGAGTCAGTTTGGAGGTGAGGTTGTCATACGTCTGTTGGGCCGTTTTTCTGTACTTTTGCCTTGTATTTAATAAATGTCCCCCTAATTGTGCATTTATGAGCCTTACACAGTACAGAAAGGTTAGTAACTGAGCCGGTGTTGATGCTAAAGTATTCTGTGAGTCTAGTAGTGATTTGTTCAACAAAGTTCTGGTGGTATAAAAGAGAGTCATCTAGATGCCACTTATAGGGGCCCGAGGGTGGTGTTAAGCCAGTTAATAGATGCAGAGACAGTGGAGTGGTCCAACCAGGAGGTGGGGGATATAGAAGATTTTTTTTATCAATGAAAGGCCTTCTTGATTAGTTAAGATATAGAGGCCCATTTATCAAGCTCTGAATGGAGCTTGAGGGCCGTGTTTCTGGCAAGCCTGCAGGCTCGCCAGAAACAGCAGTTATGAAGCAGCGGTCTAAAGACTACTGTTTCATAACCCTGTCCGTCTGCTCTGAGCAGGTGGACAGAGATCTCCACAATTCAACCCGATCGAGTATGATCGGGTTGATTGACACAGCCCTGCTGGTGGCCAAACTGCAGGGGGCGGTGTTGCACCAGCAGCTCACAAGAGCTGCTGGTGCAATGCTGAATACGGAGAGTGTATTGCTCTCCTCATTTAGCGAGGTCTGTTGGACCTGATCCTCACTGTCGGATCAGGTCCGACAATCCTTTGATAAATAGGCCTCATAGTCTAACCTACTGTATGTATGTGCAGGGTTGGATAAAAAAGGTTATGATCTCTAAGCCCTTTCCAGAGGATAGACATGGTATGTTTCGAAATTCTAGTAGTAGGGTTTGAGCAATCTAATTTTGTTTAAAATGGAAAATTTTAATTGCCACCTATAAATACTATACCTACATAGAGCTCTAGTAATTTACAGAAGAGAGACTTAAAGAAAAGGGCGTGTTGAGTATTAGGGGCATAAACGTTGATTAATGTAATGGGTCTTCCATACACCATACCTTTGATCCCTAGGAATATGCCCTCTGTGTCCTTGTCGAGTAGCAATAATGTAAATGGGATGTACGAATAATAATATTGACCAACATTTATTATTGGGTGCTGCACTATGGAAATGTTGGGTGAATTATTTGAAGTATTGGGTTACTGTAGTCTTTTGAAGTGTGTGTCCTGGAGATGAAGAATGTCAGCCCCCTTTTTGAACATATCAGATAGGGCCTTAGCTCTTTTACAAGGAGAATTATATCCTTTAACTTTTGGGTTATGATATTAATATCATAATATGTTGGTTTTTAAAATCCATGGGCTACACTATACTTTGGTATAGGTAAATAGTGACTTCTTGCTGCACTAATTGTATCAAACAAACAAATAAGTTCAAACATAACAATACAATATAATGCAACTAAAAAATAACAAACAGTAGATTCAGAGCCTGACAGTAACTGCCAGAGGAGATGTGGCGGGCGGATAGAGACAATATGCATATCGGCTGCCTTATCGCCTGAAACTGAAAACAATAATCGGGGGAACAAAAGTGGTCAACTTAATATAAGCTTTCAGTAATTCTGCAATAATTAGGAGGGCTGGCTGCTTCTCTTACTCTAAATATATACTGTATATGAAAGCTACTGCAAACTCTTTAAACTGTTTATACTAAGGTCTGTTTAGCTTCTTGACATTGTTAGAACATCCAAATATTAAGCACATTATCATGAACTTATACCTAACCACAGGAATTCGTAGAGGTGTGCAGTCCATAAAAGAAAATGAGGACAAGGCGAGCTGCCATTGCCCAACCTCAGAAAAAAAAAAAAAAGCATATTCAATCTCAAGTTGTGTTTTAATCACAATGAGAAGATCTTACAAACAATTAGTAACCAATGGTTATGTAAATTGCTCATTCATATCTTTCCAAGGCATTTCAGTTATCTTCTCTGTAGTATGGGAGTCTCTGTATGAAATTATAGACACAGTTCATATTTGATATTTTGCATCTGGGTGATTAAGGTTGTTGAGTTGGTAAAGCTTTTTTAGAAGATTTGGCTGGGATTGTTGACCAGTTGTGATCCAATCCCTGCTGAGGAGATTGAGGGCGCAGGTGGTTCAGGAGCTGACAGTGTTGGTAGATCTGGGAGATCCAGTCCCAGGGCATTGCAGAATTTCTGTACGTCTGTACTGTCTCTACAAATCAGCGTTCTGTCTTCATGTATTACCAAAAAACGCATTGGAAATCCCCATCTATACTGTATGTGTTAATTGCACAGAAGTTGGGTGAGGGGGGGAATTATTTTCGTATTGATTTTTTCTTGATAAGCCAAATAGTTCTTCTTTCTCCCTGTAATCTAAATTAAATGTTATTATTATGTCTGTGGGTGGTGCAGAGTCCGCCGGTCTAGGGCGTAATGCTCTATGAGCTCTCTCTCAATTTATTTCTTCTATGTTATTATTGCCTTTAAGGTGGGTGAATAAGGTCGGGAGGTATGTAGGTAAATCTTTGGGCAAGACTGACTTGGGCACTCTGCGAATGCGAATATTTTTCCTGCGGCTCCTGTTCTCAAATCCTCAGTTTTGTTGGGCAGAGAGTCCACAGCAGATTGGTAGGAGTCTACTTGTGATTTTGAATTTGTCAAACTCCTCACACATGTTATCATTTCCATCCTCCAGAGCTTCAATATGGAATCCCAGAGTATTGATATCTTTTTTGAGGTCTGTCAGTTATTCTCGTATGCAGACACGAACAATATCAGCAAAGTCCTGTTTAGATGGTAGTGCGGACAAGACCGCAGCTGGTACCTGGATTGTCTCCTGGGTATCTGATTGTGTCTGGAGTTGCAATATTGGTGTCGCGACTTGTGAGGGACTTTGGTTGGGTGATATAGAGGCATTTTCTGCAGAGTGAAAAAAGGATGCCATTGTCTGGCCTTTAATTGTAGGGGCTTTAGATAACTTGGGGCCTATTTATCAAGCCGTCAACCGCAAATACGCTGGAATTCCGCAGCATAATTGTGGCAAGCCTGATTCCCCTTATTTATCAAAGGCTACAGACCGGCAAAAGTAGAATTTTGTGACATAACATACGATCCACCGGTCTCAGTCCGACACAGAAAGATTCTTACATCACTAAAGATGTTCCGAATGCAAATTCGGCACTATCTGACTACTTTTGTAAGTTAACAAATAACTACCAGGTACGCTCACCACTATTCCGGCCCAGCGTACCTGGTTTTCAATCCGCCGCCCTGGAGGCGGCGGATGCCATAGGAATCAATGGGAGTCTGAAAGCAGCAAAGCTTATGTTCTCTGCTGCCCGATATCCCATTGATTCCTATGGGAGAATAAAGTTACGTTTACACCTAACACCCTAATATGTACCCCGAGTCTAAACACCCCTAATCTGCTGCCCCCTACACCTCCGCCACCTACATTATACTTATTAACCTCTAATCTGCCGCCATGAGACCGCCGCCACCTACATTATATTTATTAACCCCTAATATGCCCCCTCGACACCGCCGCCACCTACATTATACTTATAAACCCCTAATCTGCCATGCCCAAAACACCGCCGCAACCTACATTATACTTATTAACCCCTAATCTGCCCCCCGACACCAACACCACCACCACCTACATTATACTTATTAACCCCTAATCTGCCGTCCCCAACGTCGCCGCCACTATATTAAATGTATTAACCCCTAAACCTAAGTCTAACCCTAACCCTAACACCCCCTAACTTAAATCTACTTTAAATAAATAAAATTACTATCATTAACTAAATTATTCCTATTTAAAACTAAATACTTACCTATAAAATAAACCCTAAGATAGCTACAATATAACTAATAGTTACATTGTATCTAGCTTAGGGTTTATTTTTATTTTACAGGCAAGTTTGTATTTATTTTAACTAGGTAGAATAGTTGTTAAATAGTTATTAACTATTTAATAACTAGCTAGCTAAAATAAATTCAAAAGTACCTGTAAAATAAAACCTAACCTAAGTTACAATAACACCTAACACTACACTACAATGAAATAAATTAACTAAATTATATACAATTATCTAAAGTACAACCCCCCCCCCACTAAATTACAGAAAATAAAAAAACAAATTATCAGATATTTAAACTAATTACACCTAATCTAAAAGCCCTATCAAAATAAAAAAGCCCCCCCCCCCAAAATAAAAAAACCCTAGCCTAAACTAAACTACCAATAGCCCTTAAAAGGGCCTTTTGCGGGGCATTGCCCCAAAGTAATCAGCTCTTTTACCTGTAAAAAAAAAATACAAACAATCCCCCCAACAGTAAAACCCACCACCCACACAACCAACCTCCCAAATAAAATACTAACGAAAAAAATCTAAGCTCCCCATTGCCCTGAAAAGGACATTTGGATAGGCATTGCCCTTAAAAGGGCAGTTAGCTCTTTTGCGGCCCAAAGCCCTAACTTAAAAATAAAACCCACCCAATACACCCTTAAAAAAACCTAACACTATCCCCCTGAAGATCGACTTACCGGGAGACGTCTTCATCCAAGCCGGGCGAAGTGGTCCTCCAGACGGGCAGAAGTCTTCATCCAAGCCGGGCAGAAGTGGTCCTCCAGACGGCAGAAGTCTTCATCCAGATGGCATCTTCTATCTTCATCCATCCGGCGCGAAGCGGGTCCATGTTCAAGACATTCGACGTGGAGCATCCTCTTCTGCCTACAACTACCCAATGAATGAAGGTTCCTTTAATTGACGTCATCCAAGATGGCGTCACTTAGATTCCAATTGGCTGATAGAATTCTATCAGCCAATCGGAATTAAGGTAGAAAAAAATCCTTTTGGCTGATGCAATCAGCCAATAGGATTGAAGTTCAATCCTATTGGCTGATTGGAACAGCCAATAGAATGAAAGCTCAATCCTATTGGCTGATTGGAGGACCACTTCGCCCGGCTTAGATGAAGACTTCTTTCCTTCTGGAGGTCCAATTCACCCGGCTTGGATGAAGGCGTCTCCCGGTAAATCGATCTTCAGGGGGTTAGTGTTAGGTTTTTTTAAAGCTGGGAAAAAGCCGAAGAGCATCGAGATCGATGACTGTTAGTTTACAACAGTCCGCTGCTCATCGCCCCGTACTTGGTGCGTGGCTTTTTGACAGCTTTTTTGGTAACTTTGGAGAGCGTATTCAGGTCCGCGGCAGCGATGTTAGGCGAGCGTATTGGTGCCGGCAAATGCAAGAAAGTTGACTGCTTGATAAATAGGCCCCTATGTCTTGTTTGGGGCCCTTCTTAGATGACATAGTGCAGGATTGCTAGGGTGGGTACCCGCAGGAATAATAAGAAAACACTTAACTCAGTGTGTTCCTGTTTATATAAAAAAACTGGCAGATTTATAAATGCAAAATAAAAAAAAAAACCTAGCCTAAACTAAACTACCTATAGCCCTTAAAAGGGCCTTTTGCGGGGCATTGCCCCAAAGTAATCAGCTCTTTTACCTGTAAAAAAAAATACAAACAACCCCCCCAACAGTAAAACCCACCACCCACACAACCAACCCCCCAAATAAAATACTATCTAAAAAAAAAACCTAAGCTCCCCATTGCCCTGAAAAGGGCATTTGGATGGGCATTTCCATTAAAAGGGCAGTTAGCTCCTTTGCCGCCCAAACCCTAATCTAAATAATAAAACCCACCCAATAAACCCTTAAAAAAAAACTAAGACTAGCCCCCCTGAAGATCGACTTACCGCGAGACGTCTTCATCCAAGCCAGATGAAGTGGTCCTCCAGATGGGCAGAAGTCTTCATCCAAGCCGGGCAGACGTGATCCTCCAGACGGGCAGAAGTCTTCATCCAGACGGCAATTTCTATCTTCATCCTTCCGGCGTGGAGCGGTCCATCTTCAAGACATCGATGCGGAGCATCCTCTTCATCCGACGACTAAAACAGAATGAAGATACCTTTAAGTGACGTCATCCAAAATGGCGTCTGTGACGAACCAAGGTTATCCAACCCTGCACCAGTCACTTATTTGGCACAGAAAGGGTTTTCAGCCCCCTTTTCTGTCACCTATAGCTCAAATGCTGCCACCACTTAAAATTTATTAAAGGGAAAATCTTAAGGAAAACCCCAGACTTTACACATTAACTCTAGAAATACAATTTAGCAGAAAATAACCTAAAATTATACAGTTCTAATATTCCAGTCTCTTTCAGTAAAGTGGTTCAATTATTAGACAAAGGCCAAACTTAATAAAGGAATTATTTATTATGCCAAAAATATTATGCACAATGCATTAATAATAAAAAGTTGTTACAAATAAAATTACACACGCAAACAGTATTTTAAAATAAAAAGGAGAAAAACAGAATTGAATACTTTCCTAGTCTTCAAGATCTGCGCCAGGGGCTGGCATGAAAATGATGGCTCCTTACTTCTGTACAGCAGCTCCCCTTGTAAGAATGACAATCTTATTGTTAAAAAATAAGATTCTTAAACCCTACTTTTCAGAGATTAGGTTGCTTAACCACACCCTCCTGGGCGGGCTAAGAAACCCCCCTGTCTTTACAACCTTCAATAGACTAATTTCTTGCCTGAATTTATACAACCCATTATCATTCCTGCTAGGTAAGAAATTTCTATATTTACATATTTAGAACCTCTTAGTTTTATTGGGAGAACCGGTTTGATATCAAATATGCCATAGGTTGTCATATTTACCTGCCTTTAGGTTATAACAGCTTTAACCCACATATGTACATAATATACCAATGTCCTGTCAGTGACCTGGTCAGTTTTTGTAATGAAGAGCCTGTTTTGCATCAGGCATTCTATTGACAGCTTAAGCCATAAACTTTATCCTGTGTATCTCTGTGACTAAGAGTTTCAGTGACTTTATGACCCAATGCATACACACTAGCATTTGGTGGCTATTTAGGGGGTTCTGGCACTTCAAAGAAAATACAAACACAATTCTTCTTGAAAACAAATAACTGTTTTGAGTGCAAGCTACACAGAATTAACTCCTTAGCAGCTGAATCCTGAGATATTTGTGACACCTCCCCCAATAAGAGACGCGAAAGGGGGTGGCTACAAGCCACTCCCGATGCGTGTCAAAGGGGACACTCCTCCTGGCGTGACAGACCATCAGCATTACAATGCGTACTGCCCTTTTTATGTTGTATGGTAAACTCATGTTGTTGTAGAGCTAGGCTCCACCTGAGGAGTTTACCATTTGAGCCAGTTACCCTATGTAACCAGTGTAAGGGATTGTGGTCAGTTATCACTGTAAACTGGCGTCCATACAGATAAGGCTGTAGCTTTTGCAAGGCCCAAACTATAGCAAGGCACTCTTTTTCCACAGTGGCATATGCCACTTCTCGCGGGAGTAATTTCCTGCTGAGGTACACAATGGGGTGCTCCTCACCTTTCTTATCCACCTGACTCAGCACAGCCCCTAGCCCATAGTTAGAAGCATCCGTTTGCACTATGAATCTCCTGTGGAAATCAGGGGCTTGTAGTACAGGGGAGGCCGTAAGGGCAATTTTCAGTAAATTAAAAGCCCTGTCACACTCAGGGGTCCAGTTGACTGTTAGAGGTAGGCTTTTCTTTGTAAGGTCTGTTAGGGGTTTGGCTATGGTACTATAGTGTGGCACAAACTTTCTATAGTACCCTGCAGTACCCAGGAAGGACATAACCTGTTTCTTTGTCTTAGGGGTGGGCCAGGCCATTATGGCTTCAGTTTTACTGGGCTCGGGGTGCAGTACCCCTCCTCCCACCAGGTGACCCAAGTACTGGACCTCCCCCATGCCCAGCTGACACTTATCTGGTTTTATAGTTAGCCCAGCAGTGGCTATTCGGTCCAATACACTGGCTAAATGTGTGAGGTGTTCCTCCCAGGTATCACTGAACACTGCAATATCATCCAGGTATGCAACAGCTTGTCCCTCTAGCCCCTCCAATAAGTGGTTAACTAACCGCTGGAATGTGGCAGGGGCATTTTTCATCCCAAAGGGCATCACTTGGAACTCATATAACCCAAAAGGAGTGATAAAGGCAGATCTCTCTTGTGCTTCTGGGGTCATAGGGATCTGCCAGTATCCCCTGCTGAGATCCATGATACTCAGATACTTGGCCCCTGCTAGCCTGTCCAGTAGCTCATCTATGCGAGGCATAGGATAAGCATCAAATTCAGTCACCAAGTTTAGCTTTCTGTAATCTACACAGAACCTAGTGGTTTTGTCCTTTTTGGGGACTAGTACCACTGGGGAGGCCCAGGGGCTGTGGGACTTACAAATCACTCCAAGCTCTAGCATCTCCTCTATCTCCCTTTTTATGTCAGCACTGACCTGCAAGGATACCCTGTAAGCTGTTTGTCTGAGGGGATGGTGATTCCCAGTATCTACATGATGTGTGACTAGGTGTGTCCTGCCAGGCTTCCCTGTGAACACGCTGTAGTAAGGCCTAAGCACCTCAGACAGCTGATGCCGCTGATCCCCAGTTAAGTGGGCACTAATCTGGGCAGCTTCTAGGGTGTTGTTTTTCCTGGTGGGGGCCAGTAAATCAACAAGAGGGTCAGTCTCATGCTCTTCCCCAGGCAAACTACACACAGTTAACACGGTGGGTTCTCTGTCATAATAAGCTTTTATCATATTTATATGATAGATTTTTTGCCTTTTACCCTCCTCATCCAGAGACACCACATAGTTCACATCATTCATCCTCTTTCGGATAGTAAATGGACCCTCCCAGGCAGCCTGTAGTTTGTTCTGTCTCATGGGTATTAAAACAAGCACTTTCTGTCCCACATCATACACTCTCTCTCTGGCATTCCGGTCATACCACTGCTTCTGCTTAGACTGGGCAGCCTTTAGGTTTTCCTGTACCTCCCCCACTAGGCTATGCATTCTGTCCCTGAACCTTATCACATAGTCTACTACTGAGGTCTCTTGAGCACCCAATTTCCCTTCCCATCCCTCCCTGATCAGATCAAGGGGGCCACGCACTCTGCGTCCATATAGGAGTTCAAAGGGGGAGAAACCAGTGGATTCCTGGGGCACCTCTCTATAAGCAAATAGGAGGTGTGGCAGGTAACGCTCCCAGTCCTTTCCCTGTGACTCCACAAAGGTTTTAAGCATCTGCTTCAGGGTTCCATTAAACCTTTCACACAAGCCATTGGTCTGGGGGTGGTATGGGCTAGTCACTAGGTGTTCTACCTGCACCTTTTTACATAGACTCTGCATCCCTGATCAGTTAGCATTTCCTTAGGGAAACCTACCCTTGCAAAGATACCCAATAAAGCATCAGCCACTTTATCAGCTCTGATAGATGACAGGGCCACTGCCTCTGGGTAGCGGGTCGCGTAATCCACTACCGTCAGAATGAATCTTTTCCCTGAACTGCTGGGGATAGCTAGGGGCCCTACTATATCCACAGCCACCCTCTCAAAGGGCTCAGTCACTATGGGTAGGGGAATTAAAGGGGCACGTCCCACCTCTCCAGGTTTCCCCACTTTCTGACATGCAGGACAGGAGCGACAATAATTAGCAACATCAGTACCCATCCCCGGCCAATAAAAGTGATGGGACAACCGGGCTTTGGTTCTCTGTACCCCTAGATGTCCTGCCATAGGAATTTCATGGGCCACTCCCAACAGTTGCGCTCTAAACCGTTTAGGTACCACTAACTGTCTCTCAGCTAGCCAGGGATCCTGTCCCTTCACTGGAATGGACTCCCGGTACAACCTCCCTTTTTCCCAGTACACTCTCTCTTTATCAGAGTCAGCAGGCAGCTGCCTAGCTAGGTCCCTGATCTTCTCTAGTGTGGGATCGGTCCCCTGGGCCTGCTGAAAATCCTGACTCTGACCAATTATTAGTGACTGTGCTGTTTGAGGCCCCCCACCTTCCTTATCAGTGTTCTCCCCTGGGTCCTCAGGCTGAAGCACCCCCTGCTCCCTAATCTGGGCAGACTGCTGTCGGGTCACCACTGATACAGAGGGGCCCTCCCCCTCTGGCACTACTTCTACACACTTTTGGTACTTAGGGATGATTGGTTCACACACCAACAGACTGTCATTCTCATTCAGCTCTCTCTCTCTCTCTCTCTGTCAGTGCATCCTCCCATATTTTCACAGGGCCCTACAGACATGTCTGGTTCAGGTAAAGGCTGCGTCACACACACACCCTGCCCCCCCTCCCCTTCAGCACATATCTGAGCATAGTTACACATGGTCTCTTGTACATTAGGACCCTTATCTTGTTTACCTAGGTCACAGGTATCATGATCAGGTATATACTGTGACAATAATCTACCCAAATCAGTACCAAGCAATACATTTGTAGGAATATTATCTGACACTCCCACATCTCTTAACCCTCTTCCTGCTCCCCAATCTAGATATACTCGTGCCATAGGCACTGCAGGTTGTACTCCCCCAATCCCTTTTACTGCTAGAGTCTTTCCAGGGATAATGTCCTCCGAGCTAACTAGCTCTGGACGTACAATAGTCACTTCTGCACCCGTGTCTCTTAGCCCTAATGTTACCTTATCTCCAACAGTCACAGGTTGTAGGTTCTCATTGGTACTTTCCTCTGGCCGGGTTACAAACAAAACAGAAGATGATAATCCTGAGGAGCGGCCTCCTCCTGCTGATGCTGAAGGTTTCTTCCTCTCTGGGCAGTTAGTGCTGATGTGACCCATTTTCTGACAAGCAAAACACTTGCGAGTATCTCCCTGCCCAGATGCAGCACCTGCCCCTCCTTTCCCAGAGGGAGCAGACACACTGGATAAAGGCACAGCAGGTTTTGTGAAGGGGGGTCGTGCAGCAGCTCCTTTACAGGTGGATCCCCCTTTAGAAAAGGATTTCCTCCCATTCTCTGGAGACCTGTTAGCTGTGTAAAAATCAGCCAGCTCGCCAGCTTCCAATGCTGTTATGGGCTTCCGATCTAAAACCCATTCTTGAACTCCGGCTGGGCACAGCTGCATAAATTGCTCCTTCACCATCAAATCTTCCAGTTCCTCCATTGTGGCAACTTTTAATCCTCTGACCCACTGTTTAAAGGCTGTCATCAAGTTCCCAACAGCTGTAATATAGCTCTCTGACGAACCTTTCTGCAGGGAACGGAATTTCTTTCGGTACACCTCAGGAGTGAGATTGTATCTCCTTTGCAGTGCAGCTTTAATGGAATCATAGTCCTGATCAAACTCTGGGGGTAGTTCAGCAAACGCCTCCAGTGCAGGACCTTTCAGGCCAGGGGTAAGGTACTTGGCCCACTGCTCCCTTGGCAACTGGAACTGTCTGCAAACTTTCTCAAAGCTACGCAGGAATACATCCACATCTCCATCTTTCTCCAGGGTGGGAAAATTCTCTGCACGCACTCTGGGAGCAGGGGGGTCTCTAGGTTCACTAACAACAGGTGAGACCATCCCTCTCTCCAACCGTGCAAGCTGTAGCTGATACTCTCTCTCTGCCTGTCGTTCAGCAGCCTGTCTCTCAGCTGCCAGAGACGCCTGTCTCTCAGCCACAGCAGCTTGTCGTTCAGCAGCCTGTCTTTCATAAAACTTTGTAATCAGTTCCATGCGCAAACTTGCATCCACTGAGCCCATATGTTTAAGAACAGTTTGCAAATAACAGTCCAAGGGATCCCCAGATTCTGATGAATCGCTGCCCCCAGCTGCAGACATCTCTCCTGAGACCTCAACTGGTGTGATTTGGCTGTTATCATATTCAACAAGAGCTTGTATTAGTAAATCTTTGTTCTTTGAACGTGTTGGAATATCCCGCTCCTGGCATAGGAGTATAAGTGCCTCTTTAGATCGCTGCTCGTATGCCTCCATAGCAAAAATAAAATAGAAAAGAACAACAGAGAATAGGGAAGGGGACTGTTTGCAATGTGTCACTATATAATGCACTTTTAGCCTTTGGAAATTGTAAGAAACAATCTCTTTTAGTACCGGGATTTCCACACTAGCAAATCCACAAGCACTAAAATCTAATAATAAAAAAAATTATCTACACCGCTGTCCACCAATTTGTGACGAACCAAGGTTATCCAACCCTGCACCAGTCACTTATTTGGCACAGAAAGGGTTTTCAGCCCCCTTTTCTGTCACCTATAGCTCAAATGCTGCCACCACTTAAAATTTATTAAAGGGAAAATCTTAAGGAAAACCCCAGACTTTACACATTAACTCTAGAAATACAATTTAGCAGAAAATAACCTAAAATTATACAGTTCTAATATTCCAGTCTCTTTCAGTAAAGTGGTTCAATTATTAGACAAAGGCCAAACTTAATAAAGGAATTATTTATTATGCCAAAAATATTATGCACAATGCATTAATAATAAAAAGTTGTTACAAATAAAATTACACACGCAAACAGTATTTTAAAATAAAAAGGAGAAAAACAGAATTGAATACTTTCCTAGTCTTCAAGATCTGCGCCAGGGGCTGGCATGAAAATGATGGCTCCTTACTTCTGTACAGCAGCTCCCCTTGTAAGAATGACAATCTTATTGTTAAAAAATAAGATTCTTAAACCCTACTTTTCAGAGATTAGGTTGCTTAACCACACCCTCCTGGGCGGGCTAAGAAACCCCCCTGTCTTTACAACCTTCAATAGACTAATTTCTTGCCTGAATTTATACAACCCATTATCATTCCTGCTAGGTAAGAAATTTCTATATTTACATATTTAGAACCTCTTAGTTTTATTGGGAGAACCGGTTTGATATCAAATATGCCATAGGTTGTCATATTTACCTGCCTTTAGGTTATAACAGCTTTAACCCACATATGTACATAATATACCAATGTCCTGTCAGTGACCTGGTCAGTTTTTGTAATGAAGAGCCTGTTTTGCATCAGGCATTCTATTGACAGCTTAAGCCATAAACTTTATCCTGTGTATCTCTGTGACTAAGAGTTTCAGTGACTTTATGACCCAATGCATACACACTAACATTTGGTGGCTATTTAGGGGGTTCTGGCACTTCAAAGAAAATACAAACACAATTCTTCTTGAAAACAAATAACTGTTTTGAGTGCAAGCTACACAGAATTAACTCCTTAGCAGCTGAATCCTGAGATATTTGTGACAGCGTCCCTTAGATTCCGATTGGCTGATAGAATTCTATCAGCCAATTGGAATTAAGGTAGAAAAAATCCTATTGACTGATGCAATCAGTCAATAGGATTGAAGTTCAATCCTATTGGCTGTTCCAATCAGCCAATAGAATGCGAGCTCAATCCTATTGGCTGATTGCATCAGCCAATAGGATTTTTTCTACCTTAATTCCGATTGGCTGAAAGAATTCTATCAGCCAATCAGAATCTAAGGGAAGTCATCTTGGATGACATCACTTAAAGGTACCTTCATTCTGTTTTATTCGTCGGATGAAGAGGATGCTTCGCGTCGGATGTCTATAAGATGGACCCGCTCCGCGCCGGAAGGATGAAGATAGAAGATGCCATCTGGATGAAGACTTCTGCCTGTCTGGAGGACCACTTCTGCCCAGCTTGGATGAAGACTTCTGCCCCTCTGGAGGACCACTTTGCCCGGCTTGGATGAAGACGTCTCCCGGTAAATTGATCTTCAGGGGGTTAGTGTTAGGTTTTTTTAAGGGTGTATTGGGTGGGGGGTTTTTTTAGATTAGGGTTTGGGCGACAAAAGAGCTAACTGCCCTTTTAAGGGCAATGCCCATCCAAATGCCCTATTCAGGGCAATGGGGAGCTTAGCTTTTTTTAGATAGGTTTTTATTTGGGGGGTTGGTTGTGTGGGTGGTGGGTTTTACTGTTGGAGGGGTTGTTTGTATTTTTTTTACAGGTAAAAGATCTAATTACTTTGGGGCAATGCCCCACAAAAGGCCCTTTTAAGGGCTATTGATAGTTTAGTTTAGGCTAGGGTTTTTTTTTTATTTTGGGGGGCTTTTTTATTTTAATAGGGCTATTAGATTAGGTGTAATTAGTTTAAATTTCTGTAATTTGTTTATTATTTTCTGCAATTTTGTGGTTTTTTTTGTACTTTAGCTAATTTAATTTAATTTAGGTAATTGTATTTAATTTAGTTAATTTATTTAATTATAGTGTAGTGTTAGGTGTTAGTGTAACTTAGGTTAGGTTTTATTTTACAGGTACTTTTGTATTTATTTTAGCTAGGTAGTTATTAAATAGTTAATAACTATTTAATAACTATTCTACCTAGTTAAAATAAATACAAACTTGCCTGTAAAATAAAAATAAACCCTAAGATAGCTACAATGTAACTATTAGTTATATTGTAGCTAGCTTAGGTTTTATTTTACAGGTAAGTAATTAGTTTTAAAAAGGAATATTTTAGTTAATGATAGGAATATTTATTTAGATTTATTTAAATTATATTTAAGTTAAGGGGTGTTAGGTGTAGGGTTAGACTTAGGTTTAGGGGTTAATAACTTTAATATAGTGGCAGCGACGTTGGGGACGGCATATTAGTGGTTAATAAGTGTAGGTAGGTGGCGGCGACATTGGGGGCAACAGATTAGGGGTTAATAAATATAATGTAGGTGTCTGCGATGTTTGGATCAGCAGATTAGGGGTTCATACATATAATGTAGGTGGCGGCTGTGTCCGGAGCGGCAGATTAGGGGTTAATAATAAAATGCAGGTGTCGGCGATGTCGGGGGCGGCAGATTAGGGATTAATAAGTGTAAGATTAGGGGTGTTTAGACTCGGGGTTCATGTTAGGGTGTTAGGTGTAGACATAACTTTTATTTCCTTTATTTATTTTGCGTTAGGGAGCTTTACGCTGCTTTTTTGCAGGTGTTAGACTTTTTTTCAGCTGGATCTCCCACGTTTATTCCTATGGGGAAATCGTGCACGAGCACGTTACACCAGCTCACCGCTGACTTAAGCAGTGCTGGTATTGGAGTGCGGTAATGAGCAAAATTTTGCTCTACGCTCACTTCTTGCCTTTTAACGACGGGTTTGTGAAAACTCATAATACCAGCGCTATAGGTAAGGGAAAACTGCTCGTTAGTACCACACAGCCTCTAACGCAAAACTCGTAATCTAGGTGTTAGAGTTTACAATTTAAAAAACAAAAAAACCTAACTTTTATAAACTGTTTTGTCATTGAAAAGGTTAATACACGGTGCACTTATGTTAATTATATTTGTGTCAGAGTTATTAATGTAAAGAAATGTTCAGTTTGCATAGGGAGTTGCTGAAATCTTACTGAACTGTATGTGAAAATGATAAAGAATGCTAGATCTTGTCAATAAGATTTATTCTAAAACAAAGAAAACTTTATTCTGCCCACCTTTTAATCTTTCTCCCTTATGTGTGTATATATGGCACATAAACTGCCACCAAAAAAAAAAATCAATTCAGAGGTCATTAGAACAGGATGTTGGGATATCCAAAGAAACCATGGGCTGCCGCATTTCAAAACAAGGTGTGAAAAGGGCTTTTCATGGTTTCTCATTCAGGTGCAGTTTGTTTTTCGATTAATGTTGTGTATTCAGAAACTCACAAATATCTAATGCGACAGGAATTAGGAAATCTCATAGTCAAATTCAATTGCCACAGACATGAATGGTCCCCAATAAGGAAATCAGGAATTGGGAAACATAGTTATCTCATATTTACGTTAATTGCCTTGAAGATATGACCTAAACATTTTTAAAAATATAAATGTTGAAATGTGGTATTCATTCCTGATGTGACCAAATAGTTAGACCAAAGCAGACACATTACTTTCCCTTTAAATACAATACATAATCAGTTACAGCAAATATAAAGATTAAGAGTAAAAATAATTCTAATTAGGATATAAAACCAAGCTAATTTCTAAAGAAATCTTGATTCTGGAGAAATATTTTTTGAAACAAAGTCAAGTAATCTTTTAAAGGGCCAGTAAACCTAGCAAATAATGCTATATAATTCTGCACATAGTGCAGAATTATATAACATTAGCTTAGCGACAGATTTCTAAAGTGAAGGGTTAAATAGATATCTTGCAAAGAAAACAGAACGCCGCTCCTGGCTCTACTGAGCAGGTCTGTTTTCTTCTCTTAAGCGCATCTGGGCACGCTGTCTAATCACAGCTGGCCCAATCACGCTATTAAACTCAATGTAGCTCGCTCCCGCTACCAGACCAGAGCGAGAGCGAGCTACATTGAGTTTAATAGCGCGATTGGGCGCGCTGTGACTAGACAGCATGCCCGCGATGCGCTTTGGAGAAGAAAACAGACCCGCTCAGTAGAGCCAGGAGCGGCATTCAGTTTTCTTTGCGAGATATCTATTTAACCCTTTACTTTAGAAATCTGGCGCTAAGCTAATGTTATTAAATTGCAATAATACCTCAGATCAGAAAGCATATGGCTACTCATCGCAAAGTGCCTAGCAACAGGCTGTTCTGACTCCTGATTTTTTTTATGGCCGCTCTAATTGAGGTGTGATAATTTGCCACCGGGGTACGGAGGTCATCCATAGTTTTTTCGACATAGATTAACCCACACGGACAATGCAACAAATATACAATAAAAGTAGTGGTGCAGGTAACTATATGCCGGATCTCAAATTTTTTATTTGTTCCGGATGGGTAAAAAATCTAGTATTCTGAAGACCATTACAAGTGGCACAACCAGCGCATCTATAGCAACCTGGTTTTACTTGTTCTAGCCAGTGGTAGTCCTATAACTCTTTATAGGATCCACTTTTACCAGAATGTTCCTAATCGATCTAGACCTTCTGTATCCAATTTTAGGGTGTTGCATTTGTTCAAAGGGTAAATTCTTATCGAACTCTACAATATTCCAGTCTTGTTTTAGTAGGTAAGGACGTTCTCTTTTATCCACTGTATATGTTGTAGTGAGGATCATTCTATCCTCTTGTTCTTGTTGTTTTGTGTTTGTTAGAGCCATTTCTTGATCCATATTCTTAAAGGTGTTAAAGTGCTGTTGGGTGTGTTTTTCTTTATACTCACGTTGCAGAAATCTGTTCTTCATTTCTGTCAGCTGTATTTGCGCTAAAGACATCTTGCTGTTGTTATGCACCACTCTTTTAAATTGAGAAATTGCCAAGGCATTCTTTAGAAAAGGGGGGTGACAGCTAGTGGCATTCAATACACTCATACACCCAGACACACACTCATAATATGTATATACAAATGTCCAAGGGTGGGCACTCTCATCAAAATCTCAGCCACCAGGGTGCAAGCCAAAGATTACATACATTTCCAAGGAAGCTGACACTCTCAAAGTGCTTTATTGTGCACAGACCAAATAGAAAGATTTCAGCGATCTCACCCCTTTATCAGTGTTTTCCAGTTTCAAGTTTTCCAGAAGGTCAATGCTCCATGCCACACAGCCAGGTCAATCAAGGTGTGGATGAAGAACCACCAGATCAAGACACTGCCATTGCCAGCTCAATCTCCAGATCTAAACCCCATTAAAACTCTCTGGAATGTGATCAAGAGGAAACAAAGCTGAGCTGCTTGAATTTTTGTGCCAGGAGTGGCATAAAATCACCCAATAGCAATATGAAAGACTGATGGAGAGCATGACAAGACGCATGAAAGCTGTGATTGATAATCAAGGTTATTCTACAAAATATTGATCTGGGAACTCTTGGTAAGTTAAAACATTAGTATTTTGTTAGAAAATTAATATGAACTGGTTTTCTTTGCATTACTCGAGGTCTGAAAAATCGGCATCTTTTTGTTATTTTGACAAGTTGTCATTTTCTGCAAATAAGTGTGCTAAATGACAATATTTTTATTTGAAATTTAGGATAAATGTTGTCAGTAGTTTATAGAATAAAACAAAAATGTTCTTTTTACTCAAATATATACCTATAAATCGTAAAACAAGAGAAACTGATAATGTTTGATAGGCACATATGCTCCAATGGCTACTCACTGATTGTGATATATTTACACTCCCAGTGGCTATGATGATGTATCTGGATATGATGGGCATATTTACTCCAATGGGTACTCACTGATTGTGATGTTACTATACATACTCCTAGAGGCCATGAAGACTATGTGTTATTCTATATTATGGGTTTCTAAGACCATGGGTTACACAGACCAACTAACATAGGTTGGGGTATTGTGCATTGTTATGCTGCTCATGTATATTTTATATGTAATCGAAGGTCAGTGATTCGTTAATATGTTATAATGGGTCATTTATGTTTTATCTTGTTATTGACTGTTGCAGGGATAGAGGTATGACTTCTGTGAGAATAGGATGGCTGCCATATGGATCGTGCCTGGGTATTTACCATGATAGCGACTGATGAGTGATTGGCTCTATCCGTTCACATATGTGGCCGTACTTTCTCACAAAAGTTAAGGATTATCTGCTTTTCTTTACACTGATGTGCTAGGGTTGCTAGAATTGTGCCCTATGTCCTATGCGTCTACGATGTTGCACTTAGCCATTAGCGCAGATGCATGGATTTGTTTATTTGGTTGCCATGGCAATGCTTGAATCGGATTGGTGACACATTGTGCGACAGCTGTCATTGATGACATCACTTACACGAGGCAGCGTGGGTGAGAGACAGCTGGTAATTAATGCCGTTGGATAAGGTATATAATGTTTGAATGTATGCTTACTTGCCAATTGCTTTTAGGTTTGCGTTGTTAAACCTGGTGTAAGACATTTGACAAAGGCGCCCATGTGAGACGAAACGTTATGTAT
Organism: Bombina bombina; assembly: GCF_027579735.1. Taxonomy (NCBI): domain Eukaryota; kingdom Metazoa; phylum Chordata; class Amphibia; order Anura; family Bombinatoridae; genus Bombina; species Bombina bombina. The sequence continues at coordinate 1,260,513,487 of NC_069499.1, read as the reverse complement.
ATTTTAACATTTGCTTAATAAATATTGTTCTTTATTTAAACAAGACCAATGAGTGCCTTTTCTGGATGTGGATATATATATATTGATATATATATATATATATATATATATATATATACAGGGAGTGCAGAATTATTAGGCAAATGAGTATTTTGACCACATCATCCTCTTTATGCATGTTGTCTTACTCCAAGCTGTATAGGCTCGAAAGCCTACTACCAATTAAGCATATTAGGTGATGTGCATCTCTGTAATGAGAAGGGGTGTGGTCTAATGACATCAACACCCTATATCAGGTGTGCATAATTATTAGGCAACTTCCTTTCCTTTGGCAAAATGGGTCAAAAGAAGGACTTGACAGGCTCAGAAAAGTCAAAAATAGTGAGATATCTTGCAGAGGGATGCAGCACTCTTAAAATTGCAAAGCTTCTGAAGCGTGATCATCGAACAATCAAGCGTTTCATTCAAAATAGTCAACAGGGTCGCAAGAAGCATGTTGAAAAATCAAGGCGCAAAATAACTGCCCATGAACTGAGAAAAGTCAAGCGTGCAGCTGCCAAGATGCCACTTGCCACCAGTTTGGCCATATTTTAGAGCTGCAACATCACTGGAGTGCCCAAAAGCACAAGGTGTGCAATACTCAGAGACATGGCCAAGGTAAGAAAGGCTGAAAGACGACCACCACTGAACAAGACACACAAGCTGAAACGTCAAGACTGGGCCAAGAAATATCTCAAGACTGATTTTTCTAAGGTTTTATGGACTGATGAAATGAGAGTGAGTCTTGATGGGCCAGATGGATGGGCCCGTGGCTGGATTGGTGAAGGGCAGAGAGCTCCAGTCCGACTCAGACGCCAGCAAGGTGGAGGTGGAGTACTGGTTTGGGCTGGTATCATCAAAGATGAGCTTGTGGGGCCTTTTCGGGTTGAGGATGGAGTTAAGCTCAACTCCCAGTCCTACTGCCAGTTTCTGGAAGACACCTTCTTCAAGCAGTGGTACAGGAAGAAGTCTGCATCCTTCAAGAAAAACATGATTTTCATGCAGGACATTGCTCCATCACACGCGTCCAAGTACTCCACAGCGTGGCTGGCAAGAAAGGGTATAAAAGAAGAAAATCTAATGACATGGCCTCCTTTTTCACCTGATCTGAACCCCATTGAGAACCTGTGGTCCATCATCAAATGTGAGATTTACAAGGAGGGAAAACAGTACACCTCTCTGAACAGTGTCTAGGAGGCTGTGGTTGCTGCTGCACGCAATGTTGATGGTGAACAGATCAAAACACTGACAGAATCCATGGATGGCAGGCTTTTGAGTGTCCTTGCAAAGAAAGGTGGCTATATTGGTCACTGATTTGTTTTTGTTTTGTTTTTGAATGTCAGAAATGTATATTTGTGAATGTTGAGATGTTATATTGGTTTCACTGGTAAAAATAAATAATTGAAATGGGTATATATTTGTTTTTTGTTAAGTTGCCTAATAATTATGCACAGTAATAGTCACCTGCACACACAGATATCCCCCTAAAATAGCTATAACTAAAAACAAACTAAAAACTACTTCCAAAACTATTCAGCTTTGATATTAATGAGTTTTTTGGGTTCATTGAGAACATGGTTGTTGTTCAATAATAAAATTAATCCTCAAAAATACAACTTGCCTAATAATTCTGCACTCCCTGTATATATATATATATATATATATATATATATATATATATATATATATATATATATATATATATATATATATAGATAGATAGATAGATAGATAAATATATATATATATATATATATATATATATATATATATATATATATATATATATATATATACATACATACATACACACACATAATAAAAATATATAATTTATTGCTAAATAAACACTCACAGTGCAATAGGCCAAATAAATCCAAGGATTAAGTTTGAATTTAGAAGCATATACAAATTAAATACACTGGAAAAATACTCCCTCTCTTCATTGTTGGGGCGTAGTGCCAAAAAAATGTTAATGAGATTCATTTCATACTTGCCAGGCTGATGCGTCAAAATCCACAGAGTCTGAGAGAGGACAGAGGTAAAACGTGACAATTCTACCTTCTTACTTCCTGGCAAGTACAGACTTGCGGAGAGGGATCATAAGAGTAAGACAGAGATTTAGAGATGAAAAAAGTGTTTGATGCAGCTTGTTCCCCCGGGTTTACAAGCTTATTTCTCAAGTCCTGCTCTTCTACGGTCAAGCTGTTTACATATTTATTAAGCATAGCTCTCTATTGCCTACATGCAAAAAAAGCATATTTCTAGGTTTAAGATTATAACCTTGAGACTACACGTTTTGTTGCTATATGAACAGCTTCTAAAGATGTGCTTATTATCATACCTCTATATCTCTATTTGTTTACTATCCCCATAAAAGAACACCATTTTAGAATTTCCTTTAAGCAACATGTTAAACCCAAGAATTTTCTGGCGTTTATACCCGAGAACTTTTTATTGTACTTTTATTTCCATAGTTTGTATTCTATACACTGGAAACCATAAATTTCCATGACTGATGTTTGGGTTATAACTTCGATTCTGGCTACAGTAATGATGCTTGGGGGTATGTTTATCGTGAAGTGAATGTCCTTGCTTCAAAAACTCCCTCTGCCAACTTAGAGTTGGCGGATGAAAATCACCCCAGACTCATTCCACCGGTGTGATTCACAAGCCCTGCTCTGAATTGCGTGAGAGTAGGGGATGTCAATGCATGAGCTTTCACTTATGCAGTATAAAAAAAAGGAAATCTGCAACCGGCTTTGCAAGTAGATCCCTGTACAAATAAAGAAATATCAATATGACAAAGTTGATATAGTGGATTGATCTCCATTGGTAGAAATACATCTATGCTTGATGCCCCGTGTTCATAACAGAAGTTGCAGTCTAAAGACAAATCTGCAGGGGGCGGTATTGCACCAGCACTTCACAAGAACTGCTAGTTCAATGATAAATGCAGAGAGCGTATGCTGTCGGCATTTATTGATGTGCAGCGGACACGATCCGCTATATCAGATCATGTCCACTCGCGCAATCATAAATATGCTCCATAGACTCATCTTAGCAGAGATAATTGTCTTAAATTAGTGAATCTAGCCCATAGCTAGAACAAAGATTAGACAGACTAAGAGGAAAAGCATGGTAGAAAATAGCCTAGTAATTTGTGATAACTATGTAATTTATTTTCCATTAGACAAAGAGGCAGTAACAAGTCATTTGCTATTGCATCAACTGCTGAATAAAGTAAGCAGGTTTTTTTTTTTGGCACCAACATTGGCGATGTAAATTAAAGGATATTTTTTAAATATATATCATCAAGCCTAATAAATGTCCCTATGTACCCCTAAACTGACATAACCCACCACCACAAACTAACCCTACACTAAAACCGCCAATAGCCCACCGCAATAAACTTCCTGACCTATTAACCCCTATACCACCAATAGCCCACCGCAATAAACTTCCTAACCTATTAACCCCATTGCTGGCAGAACCCCTCCACCACGGTAATCCCTCCACTGCAAAAAAAAAAACCCTATCCTATTGACCCCTAAACCATCACAACCCAAACACAGACACCATCTAACCTATTTACCCCTAAACCATCAAGCAACCCCACAATGCAAATAGCCCCTTATATAATAGCCCTTAAACTGCCACAACCCACCAATGCAAACCCCTAACCTATTAACCCCAAAACTGCCATAATTTCCAATACAAACACCACATAAAATATTATCCTCTAAACTGCAAAAACCCAAAAATGCAAACAATCCTAATCTATTAACCCCTAAAATGCCACAACCCCCACCACAAGAAACCCTAATCTATTAACCCTAAAACCGCTACAACCCCGAAAGCAAACTATCCCTACACTAGTTAACTACCTAACAGCTAACCCCCCAAGACCCTTAACCTAATACCCCCTAAGTTACACAAAATAACAAACACTAACATTACGGGGGGGAAAAAAAAACAATAACAAAGCACTACCCTTAAAAAAGCCAATTTCAAAATATATAAAAACGTATAATAACACTAAAACCTGCTCTAACATTTTCCTTGAATAGGGCATTTTGTAGGGCATTGCCCTAAAGTGACTGAGCTATTTTACTTGGCACAGAAATCCCTAATCTAAAAACCAAAGTAACCCCCCACCCCCAAAATAAAAAGCCTATCTTAGAAAAACTAAACTAAATATTTCCATGATAAGGGCATTTGGTAGGGCTTTTGCCCTAAAGTAATTACACCTCTTTCAAAGTCAATTTTGAAATTTCTCAGGAAAAAAATCCTCTGCTCATTTAAAATTAAGAGTAATTGCTATTGCGTTGTCTTTTTATTATGCGCTTGATGATTATGTAATTCTGAATTTAATTGTCCTTTAACATGTGTCAGTCCTGTTTGTTTTGATCACAATACAAATTATTTATAACTATTGACACGATTTTAGGGCCATTTGTACTTATAAAATTCTGCGTCTAAAAGGACTTGATAAACTCCAAGACAGCACTTTTCAAATTATTACTGAGTACCCCAAAATTGTTTTTAGATGCAACATTGAATCTGAGCATGCGCAAAATACACTGTGATTACCCCTGTCATTAGGAAACAATGACACCAAACAGATACAAATGCTACTTGCCTGATCAATGAAAGAATAATAATTTATCATATAATATAAATAATATATATATATATATATATATATATATATATATATATATATATATATATATAAATATAAATATAAATAAATAATAAGCACTTTTAAACTTAATATTTTTTTAGCTAAATCAATAACCTAAAAAACACACATGCCCAATGCACCCATAATGCCCCTATTCAAATCCCTTAGAGAGACATAAACACATATATCTCAATGGTTTTGAAGCAGAACAGGTTAAGTTCACACATTTCAATTAACATACGCCTAGATTTAGAATTCTGCATTAGCCGTCCAAACCAGCGTTAGTGGGTCCTAACGCTGGTTTTGGCCGCCCGCTGGTATTTAGAGTCAGTCAGGAAAGGGTCTAACGCTCACTTTCCAGCCGCGACTTTTCCATACCGCAGATCCCCTTACGTCAATTGTGTATCCTATCTTGTCAATGGGATCTTTCTAACGCTGGTATTTAGAGACTTGGCTGAACGACAAAACTCCAGCCGCAGAAAAAAGTCAGGAGTTAAGAGCTTTATGGGCTAACGCCGGTTCATAAAGCTCTTAACTACTGTGCTCTAAAGTACACTAACACCCATAAACTACCTATGTACCCCTAAACCAAGGTCCCCCCACATCGCCGCCATTCTAATAAAAATTTTGAACCCCTAATCTGCCGAACGCACACCGCCGCCACCTACATTATACCTATGTACCCCTAATCTGCTGCCCCTAACATCGCCAACCCCTATATTATATTTATTAACCCCTAATCTGCCCCCCCCCAACGTCGCCGCTACCTACCTACACTTCTTAACCCCTAATCTGCTGACCGGACCTCGCCGCCACTATAATAAATGTATTAACCCCTAAACCGCCTCACTCCCACCTCAAAAACCCTATAATAAATAGTATTAACCCCTAATCTGCCCTCCCTAACATCGCCGGCACCTAACTTCAAGTATTAACCCCTAATTTGTCGACCGGACCTCGCGCTACTATAATAAATGTATTAACCCCTAAAGCTAAGTCTAACCCTAACACTAACACCCCCCTAAGTTAAATATAATTTTTATCTAACAAAATAAATTAACTCTTATTAAATAAATTAATCCTATTTAAAGCTAAATACTTACCTGTAAAATAAACCCTAATATAGCTACAATATAACGAATAATTATATTGTAGCTATTTTAGGATTTATATTTATTTTACAGGCAACTTTGTATTTATTTTAACTAGGTACAATAGCTATTAAATAGTTAATAACTATTTAATAGCTACCTAGTTAAAATAATTACAAAATTACCTGTAAAAGAAATCCTAACCTAAGTTACAATTAAACCTAACACTACACTATCAATAAATTAATTAACTAAACTATCTACAATTATCTTCAATTAAATCAACTAAACTATTCTAAAATAAAAAGTTAACAGCTCTTTTACCTTACCAGCCCTTAAAAGGGCCTTTTGCGGGGCATGCCCCAAAGAAAACCGCTCTTTTGCATTTAAATAAACATACAATACCCCCCCAACATTACAACCCACCACCCACATACCCCTAATCTAACCCAAACACCCCTTAAAAAACCTAACACTAAGCCCCTGAAGATCTCCCTACCTTATCTTCACCATGCCGGGTATCACCGATCCGTAGCGATGGAGCGGCAGATTATGGGTTAATAATAAAATTGCAGGGGTCAGCGATAGCGGGGGCGGCAGATTAGGGGTTAATAAGTGTAAGGTTAGCAGTGTTTAGACTCGGGGTACATGTTAGGGTGTTAGGTGCAGACTTAGAGAGTGTTTCCTCATAGGAAACAATGGGGCTGCGTTAGGAGCTGAACGCTGCTTTCTTTGCAGGTGTTAGGTTTTTTTTCAGCTCAAACTGCCCCATTGTTTCCTATGGGGATATCGTGCACGAGCACGTTTTTGAAGCTGGCCGCGACCGTAAGCAACGCTGGTATTTAGAGTTGCAGTGGCGGTAAATATGTCTGTACGCTCCTAACGCAGCCCTTCAGAGAAGTCTAAATACCAGCGTTGTTTAAAAGGTGCGGGGGGGGGGGGGGAAACATGCGTAGCTAACGCACCCCATCTAACGCAAAACTCTAAATCTAGGTGATAAAGTCTTGTCAAGTGAAGATGTAATTGATAACCCCCATGATCACCAGTTTGTTTATCATGTTCATTTTTTTAAAACTAAGATATCTATATTAGACAAGACAAAACAACTATTTTAGTTGTTTTTAGGAGGAACATTATAGGCAGAAGTATTTTGTTCTAGTGATTGCTAGAAAATCATCTTAACAATATTGGCCAACATTCATAAATCATTATCTGTTGATCAACCCCATAGTGTTTAAACCTTGCACAGGAATTACACACAAAGTGAAAGACAGCTCCCATACAGCAATACCCTTCTGTTCCAGAGCTGAACATGGCTGGTGATTGGTGTCTGTGCAAATATGTTCCTCCCTTTTCAGATCAGGATCAGAAAAGCATTGCTGCCCTATGAGCTTAACCACTTTGAAGAGTTATTTGCATTAAACAGAGAACTGGCACATTAAAGCTCATTTGAAAGTTATTTTTGTTATTCTACAGTGTAAATAACAGTTCATGTTTTACACATGATCATGATTTATTGTAACTAAGGCAGTAGATTGCTTTTGCTAGGCAATTTACTGAACACTTTTAAAATAGGGATTTGATAAATGAAAGTTCTGGCACAATACAAATTATTTTTGTACACAGTACAAAACAGTTAATTCCAAACAGTAAAATTCCAGACACTCATGTCTCAAGCATTGATTTGTCTTACTTTTATATGATGCTGACAGTATCATCATTGCAATACTGTTACACTATGATGTTCAGAAGTCAGCTGGGAATAGATTGAAAGTTTCATGAAAACAAGAAAGATATTCTTTCCATCTTGGTTTTGCTTACAGTGATGAATTTTCTGAAACAGGGACATGATTTTGTAAAATGTATTTAAAAGATAACTGTATTTTTGCTTTTTATAACCTTGGTTTTCTGTACATCCGGCAACCTGTGGCTTCAGCCAAACTTAAAAATAAAACCCAGTTTTATTCTTGAGTCCCAAAGGAAAATGACTGGGAGAATGCCAGACAATATCTTAATACCTTTTTTGTCTCTGATTTCCAAGTTAGAATCAGATTCTGTTAATCCCAGCTCTTTTGAAATATCCATCTCTTTAGGTTCATGTGAAATATATATTTTGTATGTGTAGTGCATGGTTAAAATGTTAATTCATTTGATATAAGACACTAAAATAACATTAAATGGATATTGATCTTCCAGATCCCAAACGCTTTTAAATTAGCAAGTTAAAACTTTAAAATCATATTTAGTAAATAGTGCACAAATATTTAGTTTGCACTGAGAAACCTAGTTCGCCATGCCAAGCAATCAGAATTCCCAAATGACAAGGAATGACATTTTGTGGAGTTTTCAATTATAAACCTATCCCAATCTGTTTGAAAACACTGCAATAGCTTTTCACTAGCATTTCAAATGCATTTCTAGTGTAATAACAAATGTGGTACTTTGAATAGGGAGCGGTGTAGAGTTGTATTCCAATTAATAAAATTAACAGTTTTCCAGCAATTCTTCTAAGGATTTTTGTGCATGCTGAGTCATTGTTAAAGTGCTGTAAAACAGGTTGAGATCTGTGCACATCCTAAAAGGGCTAATTAAGTAAAAATAGTTTGCATAAAAAACATTGTTTAAAAATTGCTAGCAAGTATTTTAAAATAATCTTCAAAAATAAGCAAAATTTGTTACAAAGCCATGCTGTCTGGAGCAGTCTGCTCCACCAACACTTAGGGGCATATGTATCAAGCTCCGTATGGAGCTTGATGCCCCATGTTTCTGGCGAGCCTGCAGGCTCGCCAGAAACAGCAGTTATGAAGCAGCAGTCACAAAGACCGCTGCTCCATAACCTGTCCGCCTGCTCTGAGCAGGCGGACAGACATTGCCGGAAATCAACCCGATCGAGTATGATCGAGTTGATTGACACCCCCTGCTGGCGGCCCATTGGCCGCGAGTCAGCAGGGGACGGCATTGCACCAGCAGCTCTTGTGAGCTGCTGGTGCAATGCTGAATACGGCAAGCGTATTGCTCGCCGTATTCAGCGAGGTCTGTCGGACCTGATCCGCACTGTCGGATCAGGTCCGACAGACCTTAATAACTAGAGGCCTTAGTGTTTAGACATAGGAATTGTATTTTAACTGAGTTCACAGCTTCTAGGCATGCTCCAGCAGATAATCCCTATGCACTTTTGCATTCTACCAAAGCAACAATAGATATAGATACAGCCATAGAAGGAAATGTGTGGAGGGAGTTAGAGCTTTACAATTCAGAAACTAAAAAGAAAAGGGTTAATGGCAGACACTGCAGTATAAATTTACAGGTAAAGTAATTAAAGTACTTTTATGTTGTATATTTTATATTGTATCCCAACTTGTTTAATGTCCCTTTAACACAGTTACTAGTTTTTTGTTTTTTTTAAAAAAAAACAAAAATAGCTTAGATTACACTTTTAAATTATGGAATCTGTACTTATAGGAATCATGATCATCAGAATATCAATTTAATTATATGTCAACATAATGTTACTTAAAACTATATTAAATGAATTACACACATGTTATAGATAGATAAAGGTTAAATGAAAAGAAAATCTACATTAAAAACATTTGGCAGTAATAGCATCTCCATCACTGATTCATTTAGAAGCAATGACTAACGTTTGCATTGTCCCTGTATCTTTTTGCTTTTGTTGAGGTTTTGAGAATGATTTTCTTATAGTGTCCTACCCTTCTTTTGACATAGTTAGAGGGTTTGATAAGGTTAATCAAAGACCATTTTGAGAAATATGTATTGTATACCATGTTAAAATGACACTGCACTGTAGAATGTTTCTGCAGAAGTTTTGAATACAATGCACTTTGAACAATTGTTTGCCTGAGCACACTGTAATGCTTCTAGTAAAATGTTTTTAGCGAAATTACCATTAGTTTTGTGCTAACTTTAACTGTGCATATGAGCTGCAGAGCCTGCAGCTTTAAGATATAGACCCCCACAGTCTCAAACTACACCTGCTGCAAGTGGATATGGCACTGGAAGTCCTACAGGGGTGTAAAACCACCTCTCAGCCTCTGTTTCTTCTCATCTAGCCAAACCCTTGAGCCATCTGGTCACAACACAAATGAGCAGTAATATCTCTCTTCCACCAAACTCCACCCATATTATGCCTGCAACTCCAACCCATAACTCAGTGAGGCTAAGCTTCCAAACCCCCCCCCCCCCCATTACTGACAGTGATAATCATCATGATAATTTGAGCATGTGCAATGGAGGGGTGCAAGAGCACATAATAGGACAATTTACTTCTGAGGCTAAGGTTACAATAAAAATGATCAATACAGTAAAGGGAAACATTAGTAAAATGAATGTATTACACTGTTTATTTCAAATTCTACTAAAAGGGCCCTTTAAGATACTTTTGTGGCATGTCCTCTTGCATATCATTGTTTCATTTATTACCTTGTAGCTCAATTGCTAATGAATGCTTTATTCAATGCCATCCAAAGAGATAATCCTTAAAGGACCAGTCAATATAGTAGATTTACATTAACAACAAATGCATGATAACAAGACAATGCAATAGCACTTAGTCTGAACGTCAAATGAGAAATATATTTTTTTCTGACAAATTTAAAATTATGTCTATTTCCATTTCTCCTGCATCATGTGACAGCCATCAGCCAATCACAAATGCATATACGTATATTCTATGAATTCTTGCACATGCTCAGTAGAAGCTGGTGACTCAAAAAGTGTAAATATAAAAAGAAAGTGCACATTTTGTTAATTGAGGTAAATTGGAAAGTTGTTACAATTGCATGCTCTATCTGAATCATGAAAGTTTAATTTTGACTTGAGTGTCCCTTTAAATATCCTTACCACAATCCTATTAAACATAATTATATTTTATTAAATTACAACACATGGTAAAACTATAATACTTCAAGGAACATAGTGCTCAAACGTTTTTTGTGTCATGCATATGAGAGTGCAATATCAAAACTAATTTGGTGGTGCATTTTATTGTGAAATACTGATTCAGAACAAATTGAAGAGTGATAATTTGCCACACTAATTTGTTACACATATAAGATTGATATAAGCTCATTTCTATCCATATGATTGTGAAATTTGGTTTGTTGCTATAGAAATAAAATGGAATAATTGTATATCACCAACAAAATGCTACAGGTCAGGTTTCATGTGAGTGAGTTCTGTGCACAGTCATATAGCTCTGTACAATACTTCCTGCTTTCCTGTTGGAACCTGTGAACCGCTGAAAAACTGTTAACGCCATGTGTGGAAAGAGTAGGTATAAATAATAAGCAATTGATAGAATCTTTCAGTCAGGTCTGTGTTTTCCAGTATGTTAAAGGAAGACCCTTGAGTCTTTGTTAAAGCAGCCACACTGCATCCAATAATGCTCTACGACAAGATCTAGAGATATACTATCTAGAAAGTCATGTCTTGATAATGTGTATGTATATATATATATATATATATATATATATATACACACATATATATATATATATATATTAATACTTAATGTATGTATATAAAAGTTTGAACTAAGTTTAAATTTAATTTTAATTGGTGAAGCAGTTTTTGAGTTATTTAATGTATGTAAATGTATATATATATACAGTATATATATATATATATATATATATATATATATACACACATATATATATATATATACTGTATATATACACTATATATATATATATATATATATATATATATATATACACACATAGATACATATGTTCTGCACCAGTATAATAGTAACTATTACCTCTGATTCATCCTGTTCTCAACTTTAGAGCATGACCTCTTGTTTCAGATTTTTATATTTGAAATGTGCTTCCATATGTGGGTTTTATTGAACATATAAATGAGTTTCTATCATAATCTCATATACCTTCTCTACCCCACACAGGACATATTGAGTTCTTTAATGTTATATAATACATTATTACATTCTTTACCAAGTCATACATCATTCTATAAATTCATCATTTATGTCTTGGGATGAATACTTTCAAAAGTATGTGTTTTAATAGCAATAATGTCAAAATGTCATAGCTCAGCACCAGACGCCTTTCACTGGCCCCTGACATCAGTGGTTGAGACAGATATAAGTTAAAGGAAATCATTTGTCACTGTCACAGATTACTTTTTGAGCCAGACATCCATCTTAGACAACCCTTACACCTAAATGGTAATAATTAAAATGATAAAATCTGCGCTATTGGTTCAGCACATGCAGATTCTTAATGAAGGTCTATGTGACAGCACAATAAATCTATCTCCTAAAGGAGATTTCTCAGTTTTAACTATGTTAGCCACATTTCATGTAAAAAGGAATTAAATCGTTTTGTATTGATTGCTTAAAGAATATTTTTATTATTAATTGTGATACTTCATAGTAGAATGGTATAAACAGTGAGCAGGACGAAAACCAAATTTGAAGAAGAGCTTATTCAATTCAATATCTTCATTTTGGAATGTGTTGGTCCACTAAAACGTATCACAATGTGCTAAAATTATTTCAAGTTTTATCATTTTAAATGTAGAGCTTTGTGGGTTACGTTTGACATTTTGAAATTATCTATTTCAACATAATTGTAGTTGATTTGGGACCTATAGGGGCCCATTTATCAAGCTCTGAATGGAGCTTGTGGGCCCCTGTTTCTGGCGAGTCATCAGACTCGCCAGAAACACAAATTATAAAGCAGCGGTCTAAAGACCGCTGCTCCATAACCCTGTCCGGCTGCTCTGAGCAGGCGGACAGACATCGCCGGAAATCAACCCGATCGAGTATGATCGGGTTGATTGACACCCCCCTGCTGGTGGCCCATTGGCCGCGAGTCAGCAGGGGGCGACGTTGCACCAGCAGCTCTTGTGAGCTGCTGGTGCAATGTTAAATGCGGAGAGCGTATTGCTCTCCGCATTTAGTGAGGTGTTGCGGACCTGATCCGCACTGTCGGATCAGGTCCGCAACACCTTTGATAAATAGGGGCCATAGAGTAGTTGAGAATTAAAATAGTTGCCTAAATTAAAAGGCACTCCACATCTAACATATGATCAAAAAAGAATTGAACTTTGGTTTTAATTTTACTATATCGTTCTTATCTGATGCCAACTACAATGGTTTTATGAGCGTATAGCTAAAAATGGGCATGCATAACACTGGAATCAAAGAACAAATAATCTTTCATGCCATATATAGTAAATAATCAACTATTGGAATGCTTTGATAAACTAAACTCAGATATAAAGATTGCCATTTAAATTTGAATATTAATATTATTTAATATATATTTTCTTTAGATTGAAAATAACGTTCAGTGAATCAAATTATCTCTATCTTCTAATTTTAATATATAAAAATATATTTGTTTGCAAAATGTCCAACAAACATGAATGAAAAAATTCTCAACGTTCATACTTTAAACATGTATTGAAACATTCATCCATCCAGACACATTCCCAGCTGGGCTGCATCACAACTTTCATGAGACCTGGGCACTGTTGTCTTTGTGGCCCCACTTTCCCCTCTTTTTTAAACTTGGGGAGAGAGGGCACCACTATGCAGCACTTTCTGATCATTAGTGCCAATTACACTTGCAATTCATTGTGATTATGTCTCCTCTCTAACCAATAAGAGCAGAGTGCTGTAATGGAGGCGAATGTACTGAGAATATAAGTCACTCTCGCCTAGATTTAGAGTTTTGCGGCCGAAGAGGTGCGTTAGCTACGCATCTTTTTTTTAGCGCTGCTTCTAAACAACGCTGGTATTTAGAGTTCTCTGAAGGGCTGCGTTAGGCTCCAAAAAGGGAGCGTAAAGGCATATTTACCGCCACTTCAACTCTCAATACCAGCGTTGCTTAGGGTAGCGACTAGCTGGAAAAGCGTGCTCGTGCACGATTCCCCCATAGGAAACAATGGGGTAGTTTGGGCTGAAAAAAAACCTAACACCTGCAAAAAAGCAGCGTTCAGCTCCTAACGCAGCCCCATTGTTTCCTATGGGGAAACACTTTCTAAGTCTGCACCTAACACCCTAACATGAACCCCGAGTCTAAACACCCCTAACCTTACACTTATTAACCCCTAATCTGCTGACCCCGCTATCACTGACACCTGCATTACACTATTAACCCCTAATCTGCCGCTCCGGACACCTCCGCAACCTACATTATCCCTATGTACCCCTAATCTGCCCCCCCCCAACGTCGCCGCTACCTTACCTACACTTATTAACACCTAATCTGCCGACTGGACCTCGCTGCTACTCTAATAAATGTATTAACCCCTAAAGCTAAGTCTAACCCTAACACCCCCCTAAATTAAATATAATTTTAATCTAACAAAATAAATTAAATATTATTAACTAAAGTATTCCTATTTAAAACTAAATACTTACCTGTAAAATAAACCCTAATATAGCTACAATATAAAGAAAAATTATATTGTAGCTATTTTAGGATTTATATTTATTTTACAGGCAACTTTGTATTTATTTTAACTAGGTACAATAGCTATTAAATAGTTATTTACTATTTAATAACTACCTAGTTAAAATAATTACAAAATTACCTGTAAAATAAATCCTAACCTAAGTTACAATTAAACCTAACACTACACTATCATTAAATTAATTAAATAAATTACCTACAATTACCTACAATTAAATAAACTAAACTAAATTGCAAAAAAAACCCCACTAAATTACAAAAAATAAAAAAAGATTAGGCTAATTACACCTACTCTAAGCCCCCTAATAAAATAAAAAAGCCCCCCAAAATAATAAAGGTCCCTACCCTATTCAAAATTAAAAAGTAACCAGCTCTTTTACCAGCCCTTAAAAGGGCTTTTTGCGGGGCATGCCCTAAAGTAATCAGCTCTTTTGCCTGTAAAAAAAAACACAATACCACCCCCCAACATTACAACCCACCACCCACATACCCCTACTCTAACCCAAACCCCCCTTAAATAAACCTAACACTACCCCCCTGAAGATTGAGCTTGCATTCTATTGGCTGTTCCGATCAGCCAACAGAATGTGAGCTCAATCTGATTGGCTGATTGGATCAGCCAATCGGATTGAACTTGAATCTGATTGGCTGATTCAATCAGCCAATCAGATTTTTCCTACCTTAAGTCCAATTGGCTGATAGAATCCTATCAGCAAATCGGAATTCGAGGGACGCCATCTTGGATGACGTCATTTAAAGGAAATGTCATTTGTCGTCTAGTCGTCGGGGAAGAAGGATGTTCCGTGCCGGAGGTCTTGAAGATGGAGCCGCTCCTCGTCGGATGGATGAAGATAGAAGATGCCGCTTGGATGAAGATGTCTGCCGGTCTGGATGTCCTCTTCTGCCCGGATAGGATGAAGACTTCTGCCACTCCGTATGTCCTCTTTTGGTCCATCGGTGCCCAGCTGGGTGAACATGGCTCAAGGTAGGGAGATCTTCAGGGGGGTAGTGTTAGGTTTATTTAAGGGGGATTTGGGTTAGAGTAGGGGTATGTGGGTGGTGGGTTTTAATGTTGGGGGGGTTGTATTTTTTTTAAAGGCAAAAGAGCTGATTACTTTGGGGCATGCCCCGCAAAAAGCCCTTTTAAGGCCTGGTAAAAGAGCTGGTTACTTTTTAATTTAGAATAGGGTAGGGACCTTTATTATTTTGGGGGGCTTTTTTATTTTATTAGGGGGCTTAGAGTAGGTTTAATTAGCCTAATATAAAAATCTTGTAATCTTAGTTTTTTGTAATTTAGTTTAGTTTATTTAATTGTATGTAATTGTAGGTAATTTATTTAATTAATTTATTGATAGTGTAGTGTTAGGTTTAATTGTAACTTAGGTTAGGATTTATTTTACCAGTAATTTTGTAATTATTTTAACTAGGTAACTATTAAATAGTAAATAACTATTTAATAGCTATTGTACCTAGTTAAAATAAATACAAAGTTGCCTGTAAAATAAATATAAATCCTAAAATAGCTACAATATAATTATTCATTATATTGTAGCTATATTAGGGTTTATTTTACAGGTAATTATTTATTTTTAAATAGGAATACTTTAGTTAATAAGATTTAATTTATTTCGTTAGATTAACATTATATTTAACTTAGGGGGGTGTTAGGGTTAGGGTTAGACTTAGCTTTAGGGGTTAATACATTTATTAGAGTAGCGGCGAGGTCTGGTTGGCAGATTAGGGGTTAATACTTGAAGTTAGGTGGCGACGATGTTAGGGAGGGCAGATTAGGGGTTAATACAATTTATTATAGTGTTTGAGGCGGGAGTGCGGCAGTTTAGGGGTTAATACATTTATTAGAGTAGCGGCGAGGTCCGGTTGGCAGATTAGGGGTTAATAAGTGTAGTTAGGTAGCGGCGACATTGGGGGGGGGGGCAGATTAGGGCGATGTTAGGGGCAGCAGATTAGGGGTTCATAGGGATAATGTAGGTGGCGGCGGTGTGCGGTCGGCAGATTAGGGGTTAAAAAAATTATTATAGTGGCGGCGATGTGGGGGGACCTTGGTTTAGGGGTACATAGGTATTTTATGGGCACAGTAGTTAAGAGCTTTATAAACCGGCGTTAGCCCAGAAAGCTCTTAACTACTGACTTTTTTTTGCGGCTGGAGTCTTGTCGGTAGAGGGTCTACTGCTCACTTCAGCCAAGACTCTAAATACCAGCGTTAGGAAGATCCCATTGAAAAGATAGGATACGCAATTGGCGTAAGGGGATCTGCGGTATGGAAAAGTTGCGGCTTGAAAGTGAGCGTTAGACCTTTACCTACACTACTCTAAATACCAGCGGGCGGCCAAAAGCAGCGTTAGGAGCCCTTAACGCTGCTTTTGACGGCTACCGCAGAACTCTAAATCTAGGCGTCTATTTGTACAAGTCACCAAATGTTATTTTTTTATTTTAGAGAAATAAATAAAACATTTTCTTTAAACCCATTTAACACATACAAGGCTAGAGTATAAGTGGAGCGGTAAAACATTTTTTGCGATCACAAAAACACTGCTAGCGTTAAGCTTTTTGTTCTTGTCGGGTTGCTCTCGTATTACAAGTTCCAAAAAAACGTATTTTGCGCTAGTGTTAAACCGAAAAGCACAAAAATCCTAACTTTAATTTTTGCTTGCGTGTGCATGCATTCCCCCCATAGAAATCAATGGAGACAAAAAAGTTTGAAAAAAAATAACACACTAATCACACAAACTACATCTCATTTTCGTATTCCCCATAGAATCAATGGAGAGAGAAAAAAAGTAAAAAAGACAATTTAACACGCTACCATAAGCCCCTATCCTAATAACCCCTAAACCACCATCCCACTGCATTGCAAAGTGCCTAAATAAGCTATTAACCCCTAAACCGCCATCCCTCAACATTGCAAAGTACCTAAATATACTATTAAAGGGAAAGTAAAGCCCAAAATTTTATTTTATGATTCAGATAGAACATACAATTTTAAACAACTTTCCAATTTAATTATATTATCAAATTTTCTTCATTCTCTTGTTATCAATTGCTGAAGGGACAGCATTGCACTACTGACAGGAAGCTGAAAAATCACAAGAGACACATGTGTGCAGGCATCAATTAGCAGCAGCTCCCACTAGTGTATGATATGGGCGTATTCATTTTTTAACAAGGGATACTAAGAGAATAAAGCACATTTGAAAATAGAAGTGAATTTAAAAGTGTCTTAAAAATGACATGCTCTATCTGAATCATGCAAGTTTAATTTTGACTTTCTTATCCCTTTAACCACTAAACCGTCATCTCCCACATCACAAAGTACCTAAATAAACTATTACACCCTAAAATGCCACCACCCCCACAACACAAAATAATAAAATAACATCTAAACCCCCTAACCCACTGGGTAAAATAACCAAGTTTTTACTAATCAGCTTGTTTCACCTGTGCTCTAGTTTAGATATCCTCAAAATGTGGCCTGTTAGGGAGGTCTGAGAACAGGTTTGAAAACCAGTGCCCTAACCTGACACCCCCTAACTTAACCCAAATTAAAATACCACTAAATTTACAAAACAAATCCTAACTACCTTAAAAAAAAATTACCTGTAAAATTAAATAAAAACCGGATCTTACCTTTTAAAAAACCCTAAAATAAAAAAGCATAACATTACAGAAAATATAAAAAGTAATTATCAAAAAACAAATAAACAATTTAATCCTATCCTAATACCCCCCAAAAAACACCCCAAAATAAAAAAGCCCTATTTTAAAACTAAAGTGATCAGCTCTTTCAGGAAAAATACCAACAAACCCCTCTAACATTACACCCCCCAAAATAAAATAAACCTAGCTAAAAAAACAAAATTACCTATTGCCACGAAAATTAATTCAGCTATTTTGCTGCCCCAAAAAATAATAAAAAAAACAACTAATCTATAAAAAAACAACCCCCGCAAAAAAAACCCTAACCCCATAAAGCTACTCAACGATGATGATGATGGCAGTGATTCATCTTCTTCATCCATGCGGCGGTCCATCTTCTTTATCCAGGCAGCAGTGGCAGTGGTCCTCCTCTTGTGAGCTTCAACATGGAGGTCTTCTTCATACGGTCTCCAGCCGCACACTGAATAGTGAATGGGAGGTACCCCTTTTATATGGAGTACCCTTGCATTTCTATTGGCTGATTTAAATCTTTAAATCAGCCAATAGAATGAAAGGAAAAAGCTTTCATTCTATTGGCTGATTTGAATTTGAAGATTCAAAACAGCCAATAGAAATGCAAGGGTACCCCCATTAAAAAGGGGTACCTTGCATTCACTATTCAGTGTGCGGCTGGAGACGGTATGAAAAGGACCTCTATGTTGAAGCTCACAAGAGGAGAACCACTGCCACTGCCGCCTGGTGAAAGAAGATAGAGTGCCGTCTGGATGTAGAAGATGGAGCGCCGCCATCATTATGGGGTTAGTGTTAGTTTTTGTTATTGTTGGGGTGTTTTTTTTTATTATAGATTATTATTTTTATTTGGGCAGCAAAAGAGCTGAATGCACATTTAAGGGCAATGCCCATCCAAATATTGTTTTCAGGATGAAAGAAGATGAAGTGCTGCCATCATCATCATCGGTGAGTAGCTTTATGGGGTTAGTTTTTTGGGGGGGGGGTTTTGGGTGGTTGTTTTTTTTATAGATTATTTTTTTTTATTGTTGTTTTTTGGGGCAATGAAATAGCTAAATTAATTTTTGGGGCAATAGGTAATTTAGGTATTTTTAGTTAGGTTTTTTTTATTTTGGGGGGATGGGGGCTGTAATGTTAGAGGGGTTAGTGGGGTTTATTCCTAAAAGAGCTGATCGATTTAGGGCAATGCCCTACAAAAGGCCATTTTAAGGGCTGTTGGTAGTTTAGCTTTAGAATAGGACTTTTTTTTATTTTGGGGTGTTTTTTTGGGGGGGTATTAGAATAGGATTAAATTCTTTATTTTTTTGTAATTACTTTTTTTTCTGTATTGTTAGTTTTTTCGGTAATGTTCGTTTTTTTTATTCTCTGTAATGTTATGTTTTTTTGTTTTTTTTTAGTAATGTTATTTTTTTTTAAAGTAGTTAGGATTTTTTTGTGTAAATTTAGGAGTATTTTAATTTGGGTTAATTTAAGGGGTG
Source organism: Bombina bombina (assembly GCF_027579735.1). Lineage (NCBI taxonomy): Eukaryota > Metazoa > Chordata > Amphibia > Anura > Bombinatoridae > Bombina > Bombina bombina. Next base: position 1,260,494,040 of record NC_069499.1, on the reverse strand, counting down.
TTAGGTTAGGGGGTTTAGATGTTAGTTTACTACTTTGCGTTGTTGGGAGATGGCTGTTTAGGGGTTAATAATTTATTTAGGTACTTTGTGATGTGGGGAGATGGCAGTTTAGCGGTTAATAGTTTATTTAGGTACTTTGCAATGGGGGATAGTGGTTTGGGGGTTAGTTTATTTAGGACCTTTGCAATGTGGGGGATGGCAGTTTAGGGGTTAATAGTTTATTTAGGTACTTTGCAATGTGAGGGATGACGGTTTAGAGGTGGAAGGCTAAATAGTTTGCGATGTGGGGGAATGGTGGTTTAGGGATTAATAGTTTATTTAGGAACTTTGCGTTGTGGGGGGATGGCGGTTTAGGGATTAAAAGTTTATTTAGGTACTTTGCCATGTGGGGGGATGGCGGTTTAGAGGTTAATAGTTTATTTATGAGTGTAAGTGTACTTTGTAATGTATTTTTGATGTGTTTTGTGCAACTTTTTAGTTTCGGAAACCAGTTAACCACAGCTCTGAGATTGTGGTAAGGATGAAGCGTAAAAGGAGATTGCGCTAGCACAAAACCATTTGCGCCTCACTTGTTATCTAACCCACATTGTTTTATTTTGACTTGAGGGTTTAACTTTTCAAAAAAATTCCCTGATGGTGCTAACATATTTCAGTTTGTTGTTTAGAGTTTAGATAAAGGACCCAATTGATCAACCAAAGCAGTTTGGAGCCCACATGGTGCAGGTTTGCTAAGTTAAGATCTACAAGCTAAAGGGACAGTAAATTTTAAATTAATCTTTCATGAGTCAGAGAGAGCATGCAATTTTAAAAAACTTCCCAATTTGTTTCTATTATTTAATTTTCTTTATTCTCTTATTATCCTTTGTTGAACATCATATGTAAAATAGGCTTAGGAGCGGGAATGCACTACTGGGAGCTAGCTGTTGATTAGTAGCTGCACATGTTTGCCTCTTGTCATTGGCTGACCCAGTGTGTTAAGCTAACTCCCAGTAGTGCATTACTGCTCCTTCAACAGCAAGGACACCAAGAAAATGAAGAACATTTTATAACAGAAGTAAATCGGAAAGTTGTTTAAAATGATACGTCCTATCTGAGTCATGAAAGAAAAAAAAATGAGCTTCATATCCCAAGAAGCAGCAAAGTTAGCTCATCCTGGACTAATTCATCCAGGGTTATTGACAAGTCTTGCTTGAAAGATGAAAAGTGGGCTGCACAAGTATTTGCTTGTGCCATATTAAAAGACAAGTAATGGATGTTACACACTTGCCCCAAACCAGAAAGGACAGGTTCTCTGAAATAAAATACAATTCATTTTTTTTGCATAATTAAACACTACACATAAAATTCTTCCTCAAAAGTACCATATATGTTAAAACTTTTTAGATTTTTTTTTTTTTTTACTATTGAACGTAAAATGGAATTGTTTTAATTATTTTTTCCAGTATGTTTTATCACAGTTTATTGCATTTTTTTCTTCGCTGACCAGTCCTTCAAAACCAACATACTAAGGCCTAGATTTGGAGTTTGGCGGTAGCCGTGAAAACCAGCGTTAGAGGCTCCTAACGCTGGTTTTAGGCTACCTCCGGTATTTGGAGTCACTCAAAATAGGGTCTAACGCTCACTTTTCAGCCGCGACTTTTCCATACCGCAGATCCCCTTACGTCAATTGCGTATCCTATCTTTTCAATGGGATTTTTCTAACTCCGGTATTTAGAGTCGTGTCTGAAGTGAGCGTTAGAATTCTAACGACCAAACTCCAGCCGCAGAAAAAAGTCAGTAGTTAAGAGCTTTCTGGGCTAACGCCGGTTCATAAAGCTCTTAACTACTGTGCTCTAAAGTACACTAACACCCATAAACTACCTATGTACCCCTAAACCGAGCCCCCCCCCACATCGCAGACACTCGATTAAATTTTTTTAACCCCTAATCTGCCGACCGCCACCTACGTTATACTTATGTACCCCTAATCTGCTGCCCCTAACACCGCCGACCCCTATATTATATTTATTAACCCCTAATCTGCCCCCCACAACGTCGCCGCCAGCTACCTACACTTATTAACCCCTAATCTGCCGCCGGCACGCCACCGCCAGCTACATTATCCCTATGTACCCCTAATCTGCTGCCCTAACATCGCCGACCCCTATATTATATTTATTAACCCCTAACCTGCCCCCCACAACGTCGCCGCCACCTACCTACAATAATTAACCCCTAATCTGCCGACCGCAAAGAGCCGCCAGCTACATTATAGCTATGTACCCCTAATCTGCTGCCCCTAACACCGCCGACCCCTATATTATATTTATTAACCCCAAACCTGCCCTCCCTAACATCGCCGACACCTAACTTCAATTATTAACCCCTAATCTGATGACCGAATCTTGCCGCTATTCTAATAAATGTATTAACCCCTAAAGCTAAGTCTAACCCTAACACTAACACCCCCCTAAATTAAATATAATTTACATTTAACAAAATTAATTAACTCTTATTAAATAAATTATTACTATTTAAAGCTAAATACTTACCTGTAAAATAAACCCTAATATAGCTACAACATAAATTATAATTATATTATAGCTATATTAGGATTAATATTTATTTTACAGGTAACTTTGTATTTATTTTAACCAGGTACAATAGCTATTAAATAGTTAAGAACTATTTAATAGCTAAAATAGTTAAAATAATTACAAATTTACCTGTAAAATAAATCCTAACCTAAGTTACAATTAAACCTAACACTACACTATCAATAAATAAATTAAATACAATACCTACAAATAACTACAATGAAATAAACTAACTAAAGTACAAAAAATAAAAAAGAACTAAGTTACAAAAAATAAAAAAATATTTACAAACATAAGAAAAATATTACAACATTTTAAACTAATTACACCTACTCTAAGCCCCCTAATAAAATAACAAAGCCCCCCAAAATAAAAAAATGCCCTACCCTATTCTAAATTACTAAAGTTCAAAGCTCTTTTACCTTACCAGCCCTGAACAGGGCCCTTTGCGGGGCATGCCCCAAGAAGTTCAGCTCTTTTGCCTGTAAAAAAAAACATACAATACCCCCCCCCAACATTACAACCCACCACCCACATACCCCTAATCTAACCCAAACCCCCCTTAAATAAACCTAACACTAAGCCCCTGAAGATCATCCTACCTTGTCTTCACCTCACCGGGTATCACACCGATCTGTCCTGGCTCCGATATCTTCATCCAACCCAAGCGGGGGCTAGACATCCACTGAAGAAGTCCAGAAGAGGGTCCAAAGTCTTCATCCTATCCGGGAAGAAGAGTAGATCCGGACCGGCAACCATCATCTTCCGAGCGGCATCTTCTATCTTCATCCGATGAGGACCGGCTCCATCCTGAAGACCTCCACCGCGGACTCATCTTCATACGGCGTCGTCCAACTGAAGAATGACGGTTCCTTTAAGGGACATCATCCAAGATGGCGTCCCTCGAATTCCGATTGGCTGATAGGATTCTATCAGCCAATCGGAATTAAGGTAGGAATATTCTGATTGGCTGATGGAATCAGCCAATCAGAATCAAGATCAATCCGATTGGCTGATCCAATCAGCCAATCAGATTGAGCTTGCATTCTATTGGCTGATCGGAACAGCCAATAGAATGCGAGCTCAATCTGATTGGCTGATTGGATCAGCCAATCGGATTGAACTTGATTCTGATTGGCTGATTCCATCAGCCAATCAGAATATTCCTACCTTAATTCCGATTGACTGATAGAATCCTATCAGCCAATCGGAATTTGAGGGACGCCATCTTGGATGACGTCCCTTAAAGGAACCGTCATTCTTCAGTTGGACGTCGCCGGATGAAGATGGGTCCGCGATGGAGGTCTTCAGGATGGAGCCGGTCCTCATCGGATGAAGATAGAAGATGCCGCTTGGAAGATGATGGTTGCCGGTCCGGATCTACTTTTCTTCCCGGATAGGATGAAGACTTTGGACCCTCTTCTGGACTTCTTCAGTGGATGTCTAGCCCCCGCTTGGGTTGGATGAAGATATCGGAGCCAGGACGGATCGGTGTGATACCCGGTGAGGTGAAGACAAGGTAGGATGATCTTCAGGGGCTTAGTGTTAGGTTTATTTAAGGGGGGGTTTGGGTTAGATTAGGGGTATGTGGGTGGTGGGTTGTAATGTTGGGGGGGGTATTGTATGTTTTTTTTTACAGGCAAAAGAGCTGAACTTCTTGGGGCATGCCCCGCAAAGGGCCCTGTTCAGGGCTGGTAAGGTAAAAGAGCTTTGAACTTTAGTAATTTAGAATAGGGTAGGGCATTTTTTTATTTTGGGGTGCTTTGTTATTTTATTAGGGGGCTTAGAGTAGGTGTAATTAGTTTAAAATTGTTGTAATATTTTTCTTATGTTTGTAAATATTTTTTATTTTTTGTAACTTAGTTCTTTTTTATTTTTTGTACTTTAGTTAGTTTATTTCATTGTAGTTATTTGTAGATATTGTATTTAATTAATGTATTGATAGTGTAGCGTTAGGTTTAATTGTAGGTAATTGTAGATATTTTATTTAATTAATTTAATGATAGTGTAGTGTTAGGTTTAATTGTAACTTAGGTTAGGATTTATTTTACAGGTAATTTTGTTATTATTTTAACTAGGTAACTATTAAATAGTTCTTAACTATTTAATAGCTATTGTACCTGGTTAAAATAATTACAAAGTTACCTGTAAAATAAATATGAATCCTAAAATAGCTATAATATAATTATAATTTATAGTGTAGCTATATTAGGATTTATTTTACAGGTAAGTATTTAGCTTTAAATAGGAATAATGTATTTAATAAGAGATAATTAATTTCGTTAGATGTAAATTATATTTAATTTAGGGGGGTGTTAGTGTTAGGGTTAGACTTAGCTTTAGGGGTTAATACATTTATTAGAATAGCGGTGAGCTCCAGTCGGCAGATTAGGGGTTAATAATTGAAGTTCGGTGTCGGCGATGTTAGGGAGGGCAGATTAGGGGTTAATACTATTTATTATAGGGTTAGTGAGGCGGATTAGGGGTTAATAACTTTATTATAGTAGCGCTCAGGTCCGGTCGGCAGATTAGGGGTTAATAAGTCTAGGCAGGTGGAGGCGACATTGTGGGGGGCAGATTAGGGGTTAATAAATATAATATAGGGGTCGGCGGTGTTAGGGGCAGCAGATTAGGGGTACATAAGGATAATGTAAGTAGCGGCGGTTTACGGAGCGGCAGATTAGGGGTTAAAAATAATATGCAGGGGTCAGCGATAGTGGGGGCGGCAGATTAGGGGTTAATAAGTGTAAGGCTAGGGGTGTTTAGACTCGGGTACATGTTAGGGTGTTAGGTGCAGACGTAGGAAGTGTTTCCCCATAGCAAACAATGGGGCTGCGTTAGGAGCTGAACGCGGCTTTTTTGCAGGTGTTAGGGTTTTTTTTTCAGCTCAAACAGCCCCATTGTTTTCTATGGGGGAATCGTGCACGAGCATGTTTTTGATGCTGGCCGCTTGCGTAAGCAACTCTGATATCGAGAGTTGAAGCTGCGTTAAATATGCTCTAGGCTCCTTTTTTGGAGCCTAACGCAGCCTTTATGTGGACTCTCAATACCAGAGTTATTTTTATGGTGCGGCCAGAAAAAAGCCGGCGTTAGCTTTTCGGGTCGTTACCGACAAAACTCTAAATCTAGCCGTAAGGTAGTAACCACAAGCAAAGAGTTTGCCAGAAAAAAAATGTCAGTCTCTAGCCCAGGGCTCTTGTTGATTTTCATTGAGTTTGGGGTCTATTCACAAGGCTCCATCATCCTCACAGATGTCAATGGGAGGGGGAAACAAGAGGACAAATGCCCCCCCTAATTATGCCCTTTATATCTAAACATAATCATGCTTCAAATTAACAAATAAAGAAACTTTAAGTCTGTCAAGGAAACATTTGCCTTGTTTTGTTTGATGATTAATCAGATATGCAGGAGTAATACTCAGAATACAGGAACAGGCCTGAGGGTCAAAATCAGGAATTAATCCAAATAAGTCTCTCAGCAAGGGATATAGCTTTAAAGAAATCCGGTAGCAGGCCCATGTCATAAACCATAAAGACAGTCCATCAGCAAAGTACATATTGGGGTTAGGCAATACCAGAGTCCAGTAAACTAGCCAGGGTCAAACACAGCAATCAATCCTTAATCCAAACGTCAAAACAAAAATTGGATGAGGAAAAGGAAGAATTCAGGAAGGTTTGCCAGTTTCAGGATTCCAGTTCCAGAAAGGTAAACAAGATACAAATGCTAAGAAACAGGTACTTAGTACACAAATGTCTGAGCACTGAGTGCAAACAACATGGAATCTAGCTATTGTGCATGCGATCGGGAAGCACCATTGGCGTCCTAACGTCGGGAAAAGGTTAAAGAGACAGATTCCACCCCTAATATCTGAGCATTGAGTGCAAACAACAAGTGGGATTTAACCCCTTAACGACCAGTGCAGTACCCTGTACAACGCTGGTCATTAAGCCCTTAACTGTCACGAGTGGGGCAGTGCAGAAATAGACAGGCAGAGTTACCGATGCAGAGATGGCCAGCGGTGGTGGCGATCGTTGGTGGTATGGGAGGGTTAGGAGGGAGGCGGTTAGTTATGCTCATCGCTGTAGGGGACCGGGAGTGTGTGGGACCACCACCCTACAGAAAAAAAACAACTAACAGCTGCAGGGAGGGGGAAGGAGGGAGGGGGGGCAGGGCTAGAATTAGGTAGAGGGGTTTTTAGATGGTAGGGATATTATCTTGGAATATGGGATGTAGGGGGCACCTACAATACAATTTTTTTTTAAATAAAATAAAAATGATAGCATACTGGGTACTAGCAGAAAGCTGCCAGTATGTAAGATGGCAGAAAGCAGTTAGAGGGGTGAGGTTTAGAAAGCTGTTTGGGGGATTAGGGAGGTTGGGGGGTAATGGGGGATAATACACTGAAGAAAAAAAAAATATTTTATTAAAAAAAACACAACTTATATTTTCATACTGGCAGACTATCTGCCAGTACATAAGATCGGGGTAACCATTGGGGGGTGGGGGAGGGAAGACAGCTGTTTGAGAGGGATCAGGTAGGGATCAGGGGGTGGGAAGTGTCAGGGTGCCAGGAATCAGACTGAGACGAGAAGTGCAACAATAATCACACCTTTATTAATAGCAAAAAATAATAAAAAGTCCACAAGTCAAATAACAAGCCAGGAGTCAAAACCAGAGCTGGTAGTCAGATGAGCTGAGTCAGGAGCCGAAGCGAATAGTCAGATGAGCCGAGTCAGAAGCCAAAACAAGTAGTCAGATGAGCCAGAATCAGGAACAAGGAGAACAGCAGAGTCATTAACAAGTTAGGGATTAGGAACCAGGAGGGACGTCAGACAGCCAGGTAATACACAGGAACTGGAACTCACAAACAGGTCTGAGACAACGCAAGGGCAAAGCATACTGAACAGAGGCCCTTTAAATAATAAGTGATGACATCACAATCTGAGACTGCAACCTGTCTCACACGGATGATGTTCACTAGTCTGACAAGAGGGCATGCAGGAAATGAGCATCATCACACACTCTGTATCAGATTCAGTAAGAGAGGTGAGTAAAATGACTGCCAGCAGCACATGGCAAACAAAGCAGGGAAAAAACCCTGACAGTACCCTCCCCTCAATGACCCCATCTCCGCTGGAGGGAAAAAGGCTTATTGAGGAAACGGGCATGGAAGGCACGGAGGAGGGCGGGAGCATGAACATCAGAGGAGGGAAACCATGAACGCTCCTCCAGACCGTAACCCCTCCAGTGAACCAAATACTGTACGCAGCCCCTGGACATATGAGAGTCAATAATGCTGCTGATCTCATATTCTTCATGGTTGTCAACAAAGATAGGACGGGGACAAGGCAACACAGTTGTAAACCGATTACAAGCCAATGGTTTCAAGAAGGAGACATGAAAAACATTGGAGATGCACATTGCAGGAGGAAGGTCAAGAGCATAGGCCACAGGATTGACCCATCGGAGTATTTGAAAAGGACCAACATAATGGGGAGCCAGTTTATTGGAAGGCACACAAACGTTCAAGTTGCGGAAGGACAGCCAAACCCTCTCACTAACCTAGCAGGAAGGCGCAGGCAGACGCCTACGATCAGCCTGGAACGTTTAGCGCTAACGATGAAGGCAATCCTGAATATGCACCCATGTGGAACGGAGTTGCCGGAGATGCTCCTCCAAAGCCGGAATACCCTGAGACATGAATGAATCGGGCAACAAGGATGGTTGAAACCCATAATTCTCAGGAGGTGCATTGGTTTGTGTAGCCAGGATCTCCTCCCCAGAGGGAGAAGTCAAATTAGAACGTATGGTAGCCAAAATATGGTCAGGAGGTATAACTGGAGTAGGTACAGACTCATCCTTGGACAGAAAATTGTCAAGAGAGGGCATCAGCCCTAACATTCTTACTACCAGGCAGGTAACATAATTAAACCGAGACAAAAATAGCGCCCATCTGGCCTGTCGGGTCGATAAACGTTTTGCTTTGGATAGATAAGTTAAGTTCTTGTGGTCAGTAAGAAAGAGCATGGGTACACTAGTACCCTCGAGAAGATGCCTCCATTCCTTAAATGCCAAAATTATGGCCAGTAATTCCCTGTCGCCAATTTCATAATTGCACTCCACTGGAGATAATTTCTTAGAGAAGAAACCGCACGGATGCAAGGAACTGTCAGGCAAAGGACGTTGAGACAAGAGGGCACCTACTCCAGTCTCAGATGCATCGACCTCAATAATGAAAGGCAGGACAGAGTTAGGATGAGTCAGAACTGGAGCAGCAGCAAAGGCAGTCTTAAGACTATCAAAGGTCTTAATGGCAGTAGGTGACCAATGGAGTGGATCATTCTCTTTATGGGTCATGTCTGTGATAGGTTTGACCAAGGAAGAAAAGTTTTTAATAAACTTTCTATAGTAATTGGCGAACCACAAAAAACATTGAATAGACGGAAGACCAACTGGTCGAGGCCACTGCAGAACTGCAGACAACTTGTCAGGATCCATGGAGAACCCTGCAACAGAGATAACATAACCTAGGAAGGTTACTTGAGTCTGATGGAACTCACATTTCTTGAGTTTACAAAACAGGCCGTGTATGAGGATGTCATCTAAATACACCACAACACACTGTTGCAACATATCTCGTAGGACATCATTAATAAATTTCTGGAAAACAGCAGGAGCATTACATAGGCCAAAGGGCATAACAAGTTATTTATAATGCCCGCTCCTGGTGTTAAATGCTGTTTTCCATTCGTGGCCCTCCTTAATCCTAAAAATTGTATGCTCCTCTCAAATCAAGTTTAGAAAAGACCGTAACTCCCTTGAGGCGGTCAGAGTTCCTTAATGAGCAGAATAGTGTAAGCATTCTTAATGGTAAGACGATTAAGATCCCTATAATCGATGCATGGTCTAAACTCACCACCCTTTTTCTTCATGAAAAAGAAGCCAGCCCCTGCAGGAGAGCAGGATTTGCGGATGATCCCTTGCGACAGAGCATCGGCAACATACTCCTCCATAGCACAATTCTCTGCAACAGACAGATGGTAAACCCGGCCCCGAGGAGAAATGGCTCCGGGTTGCAGGTCTATGGTACAATCGTAAGACCGGTGAGGAGGCAACGTTCCGGCATGCACCTTGTCAAAAATGTCTAGGAACTCTCGGTACTCCTCTGGCAATTGATACCGAAGAAGTGCACAAGACTTTAACTGGTTTCCAAAGACAAGTGGAAATACATTGCGGAGACCACGAAAAAATGTTGGACCTGCACCAGTCAAGACTGGGATTGTGCTTTTAGAGCCAGGGATAACCCAGAACAACTGGAAAATGTGGAGAATTTATCACCTGGAACTGGAGGGTTTCAAAATGGAGAGCCCCAACAGCCATGGATAACGGACCGGTTTCGTGAGTAACAAGTGCGGGCTGAAGGGGCCTGCCATCAATGGCCTCAATAGCAAGCGGAATGGACCGAGGCAAAACAGGAATGGAGTGCTTTGATACAAAAGCACTGTCAATGAAATAGCCTGCAGCACCGGAGTCAACCAGAGTCTCAGTGACTATGGAGGAGTCCACCCAGGAAAGTCCCCGACAGGACCTTAGGTGTGAGCGTTTTGCAGAGCCCCTCCCTCCTGCTAAAGGTCCTCTCCGCCGTGGAGAGATGCGTGAATCCCAACTGCATCGGCTCAGTAGTACCTGGTGACTCTGGACCAGGAGGCATGGGAGGAGAGGGAGGCATGGGTGGGAATGAACATGTAGGAGACAACAAAGCAGGAGGCTTCCACAAGTGTTCCTTGAAAGAGGGCCTCTCTCTGAGTCTGATGTCAATTAGGATCAAAAAAGTGTCAGCCGTATAGAATTAGTCCAGGATTAAACCCAACTGCTAGCGTGAAAAAGATAAACACACGCTAGCACACTGAGAGGAAACCAGGACGTGACTCACTCAGGAAAAAATGAACAGATTAATTTGTAGAAAAAGAAAACTGTACTCACAGATGCAGGTATTCGGATTGGAGTTTTAAAACAGGCAGAGGATATGGCAGTTGAGAGATCAAATGAAGCAGTGGACAATGTCCCTCTAATCAAGTACAAGGATGAGGCAGCAGATTGGTCAGGCAAAGCAATGGTTAATGTCCCTTTAATCAAGTATAAGGATGAGGCGGCAGAATGATCAGGCAAAGCAATGGTCAATGTCCCTTTAATCAAGTATAAGGATGAGGCGGCAGAGTGGTCAGGCAAAGCAATGGTCTGTGTCCCTTTAATCAAGTATAAGGATGAGGCAGCAGAGTAGTCAGGCAAAGCAATGGTCTGTGTCCCTTTAATCAAATACAAGGATGAGGCGGCAGAATGGTCAGGCAAAGCAATGGTCAGTGTCCCTTTAATCAAATACAAGGATGAGGCAGCAGAGTAGTCAGGCAAAGCAATGGTCTGTGTCCCTTTAATCAATCCAAAACGTACTCACAAGCCAGGAAGCCGAAGCAGGAGTGCAACAACAAACGGGCACCGAAGCGATGTCCCGCCGAGGCTTTTAAAAGCCTGATGACGTGAAGGGCGGAAACAGGAAGGCCGCATCACATTGCTAAGCAACGTGATGCTCAGTAACAGAGAGAGATCCGGGAGCCACAGCGACACGGCGATGATCGGATGAGACCATGACAAAAAGACACCAATGTCTAGAGATCCTCTAGTAAATCTCTGGCAGCAACTTCGTCTTTAATCGCATCAGAGAGCCCATGAAAGAAGGCGGCAACAAGGGCTTCATTGCTCCAACCTACCTCTGCGGCAAGCGTACGTAACGCAATGGCATACTGAGCAACAGATCTTGTACCTTGCTGAATGGACATGAGTAATTTAGCAGCAGAGGAGGAGCGAGCCGGAACATCAAATACCCTTCAAAAGGAGGCCACAAATTCAGAGTAATTTGAAATCACAGGTTTATTAGTCTCCCACAAGGGATTAGCCCAGGCAAGAGCATTGTCAGAGAGTAACGAGATGAGAAATCCCACCTTAGCTCTGTCAGAGGGAAACGCCTGAGGTAACATCTCAAAGTAAATGCCCACCTGGTTTAAAAAAAAACCTGCACTGAATAGGATCACCTCCATATCACTGAGGTAGAGGTGCAGAACCGGACATGCTCCTGGTAGGACTAGGTGCAGCAGCGGAAACAGGAGCAGCCATAACTTGCGGGACACTTTGGTTCCAATATGCAGTGTGAGTCAGCAGGGTTTGCAGGGCTAGTGCAAATTGATCCAAGCGGTGATCCTCTTCATCCATCCTGGAAATGATGGTAGGTAAAGGTGGATTATTAGCACCATCAGGATTCATGGCCCTTGCGTAATGTCAGGGTGCCAGGAATCAGACTGAGACGAGAAGTGCAAAAATAATCACACCTTTACTAATAGCAAAAAATAATAAAAAGTCCACAAGTCAAATAACAAGCCAGGAGTCAAAACCAGAACTGGTAGTCAGACGAGCCGAGTCAGGAGCCAAAGCGAGTAGTCAGACGAGCCAGAATCAGGAACAAGGAGAACAGCAGAGTCAGGAACAAGCCATGGATCAGGAACCAGGAGGGACGTCAGACAGCCAGGTAATACACAGGAACTGGAACTCACAAACAGGTCTGAGACAACGCAAGGGCAAATCATACTGAAAAGAGGCCCTTTAAATAATAAGTGATGACATCACAATTCTGAGACTGCAACCTGTCTCACATGGATGATGTACACCAGTCTGGCCATAAAAGGGCATGCAGGAAATGAGCAGCATCACACACTATGCACCAGAGTCAGCAAGAGAGGTGAGTAAAATGGCTGCCAGCAGCACATGGCAAACAAAGCAGGGAAACAACCATGACAGGGAAGTGTCAGGTGGGAGTGTAATCTCTACACTAAAGCTAAATTGAACCTTACTAGCTACCTGATTAACCCCTTCACTGTTGGGAATAATAAAAGTGTGGTGCACAGCTGCAATTAGTGGCCTTCTAATTACCAAAAAGCAATGGCAAAGCCATATATGTCTGCTATTTCTGAAGAAAGGAGATCCCAGAGAAGCTTTTACAACCATTTGTGCCATGATTACACCAGCTGTTTGTAAATAATTTCAGTGAGAAAAAGTTTGTGAAAAAGTTAACGATTTTTTTTATTTGATCGCATTTGGCGGTGAAATTGTGGCATGAAATATACCAAAATGGGCCTAGTATAATACTATGGGTTGTCAACTAAAAAAAATATATAGTTTTGATAGGTAACCTCAATCATCTAGATTGTAAGTTCCCTTCGGAATAGTGCCCTCAATTCCCCCTTTATTTGTCTGAAAAATTATGTCTTATATTGTATTTTTTCACCGTTGTCATCCCTTCATATCCATAGACAGCGCTGCGGAATCTGTTGGCGCGTTATAAATAAAGAATAATAATAATAGGTAAATATAAAATGGCTCTATTTATGTTTAAATGTAGTGATGGAAAAATTGCTAAAAATGCAATGCAATGCTTTTGGGGAAGTTTTAGTCTGAAAAGCCCGGTCCTTAAGGTGTTAAAGGGACCGATTTCTGCTTCAGAGAAATGGCAGCAGGTAAAGGATCCTGACCTTGTCTGACTTAGAAAGGTCTGGACTGGACTTTAATCTGTCTGTCAGCAGACTGGCATTTGCTTTATAATGATTGGCTGCAAAGCTCTTGATTGATTTTAAAATATTTCTAACCACCTTTAAACTTTACAAAGCCCTCATTTTCCACTTCTTGATTAGAGTTTGAACACTGTTGATTTGTATTCTCAATTCCTTGGATATCTTTTTATATCCCTTTCCTGTTTTATACAGTTCAACTACCTTTTTCCGCAGATCCTTTGACAATTATTTTGCTTTCCCCATGACTCAGAATCCAGAATCATCAGTGGCAGTGCAGCACTGGATGAAAGATGCAAAGGTCTGTCAGGAGTCCAGAAACTCATTGACCTTTTATACATAAACACTAATTACAAGAAAAAAGATCACAGGTGAGGATGGTTACCTTTAATAGCCATTCAAACCCCTTTGTGTCAACTTGTGTGCGTGTTATCAGGCCAAAATCACCAGGGTATGTAAACTTTTGATCAGGGTCATTTGGGTAGTTTCTGTTGTCATTATGATTTAAAAAGTGTAAACACAGTTGATTGATAATAAATGGCTTCAGCCTAACACTAACCATGAGTGAAAGAAAAGTTTTTGTGTTATCATTCATATTCTCTGAAAAATGCCCAAGAAATCATAAATTCTGCCAGGGTATGTAAACTTATTAGCACAACTGTATACTTAATCAAACTCAAGTATGTTATGTTACTGCTCTTGTAAAGCTTTTCTAACGTGTACATTATTCCACAAACAATTTACACCTAACTGAATCTTATTGTCAGTGCCTGTAAACAACCTGTATAATATTTTTTTTATGTAAGACTGTAAACTCTATGTTGTCATATGTAATTACCTCAATAAAAAGTTTGAAAAAAAAAAAAGTCAAGTTGTTTAACTTTAACTAGACTGTCCCTTTAAGCTGCTATCAAGTTAGAGAAAAGTTGAAGCTCTGTGATCTCAGCCCTATCTGTATAGATCACTGACATTTGCACAATATTCTATTGATTTTGCTGTGTATTATAATAATAAGAAAGAAAATATTTATGAATTTCAATGTTAATTAAAAAAAAATATTTAGAAATGAGCATATAGATAATTATTTAATTATTTGTTTCTATCTTTAAAACTGAACATATAATTATTAAATCATTTGTTTCTAACCTTAAAACTGAACAACATACAAATACAAAAGCTGACATTGCTTATGGTTGTGTGTTAGTAAATGCCACCAATGGTTTTCACACAGTTGGAATGAATTATGTGACCCTTTTCCTGTTTATCCTGGAAAATGTTATACCAGGTATAGTTTTGATGAGTCCACTGTTTCTCTAGATTTGCAGTGTCATTAAACAACTTACTGTAAATGTGCAAAAGAAAAATGGCTAAAATAAAAACTGCATGAGTTTCCAGTTTATGAACAGAAAAGCCCCTTTCAGGGAAAAGGCCAAGTTTATCCCACAGAAGAAATAGAACAGCATTTTTCTGGAGTGCTCAGCAAAGTTATAATAAAAATGTTTTATTCATCCATAAATATAGAGGATCAAAAGGTAGAATGTTCACTGCAGCGTTGGTTTAAAAGTATTCCCACAGGGTTAAAAATCAAAGTAATGCTTAGCTAGAATATTCATCCTTGATGGAAAACATGAACTAATTCCTCTTTTATCTTGAGAATGTTTCATACTTATGTCTATAATTTTGAAAACAATCTTTAGTGTGCCTACTGAGTGGAATAAAGAACATATACATTTAAATAGGAGAGAAGATTACAGTTTATATGTAAGATAACAATACCATAAATTGAGAAGATGACCAGTTACCAATGACAGATTTAATAAGAGTGTTGTGGTGAGGGATGTATCTTTTAGCACATTTGTGACATTGTATTAGGGGACACCAGTCACACACACACCACACATACTCACACACACATACACTCAGACATTCTCACACACACACACACACCGCACATACACACAAGCACTCACACTTACTCACACACACGCACACTCACTCCCACACGCCAAACATACACACACACAGACATTGGAACAAAAAATGGCCAAAAATATATATATATATATATATATATATACACACACACACACAAGGGCTGCATCAAAAGTAATGCAAAGTGAGCATATCTTTGTTATTAACGGATGTAGGTCATTCAAATTGCACATGGTGTTGGAGCAACTCTTCCTCTATACAAAATTACTACTCAACATAGTCTTGGAGAAGAGGTGGGACACCATCCCATTCTTCATTTCCGGATCATAAAGATGTGCCCACGTTTCATCCCCTGTCACCTGATCGGACCCCTCTTTTGTCAAGAAATCAATGACAGCACGTCGCATCTGCTTGGAATCCATTATTCATCTGCAAGAAAGAAAAAAAAATCTGAAACACCAGTATAGAGGAAGAGTCACTCCAACAACATGTGCAATTTGTAGGACCTAAAACAGTTAATAAAAAAAAGTTATAAAATTATTAGTTATGTGTAATGAAACAACTTTGCAATATACTTCCAATATTCATTTTGCCCTCTTTTCATGTAACTTAGCTCTAAAAAATTAGGATTTTCTAATTATCACAGCTTGAAATGCACTGGCTGACTTTTCGGGGATAACCTTGCTATATATTGTCTCCTATTTGGCTTTAACTCATAACAAATGCACTTTATACTAACATTATAACCGTGATTAGCCTTGTGGTTAGAGTGTGGCTTTTGAAAAGGTACGTTAATTTGTTTTAAAAACATTAACACTTGGCTGATATGTTTTTCTATTGTAAATAAAAACCCAGAAATGTCTTATAATTACAAGGTGTTTACTGTCCTTTTAATTGTAGCTGGGCATTCAATGAGCAAAATCAATTATTTCAGATACAAAAATCAATATCTTCCTTCCCTCACTGTAAAGTTGATTTATTATGCTTTCTAAAGTTCATAAAGCTTTTTCCACAGAAAATACATCAGTAATCATATTGTTAGTATAGTTAGGGGTTTCAACAGGAAAAACAGCTATTTTAAATCATAAAATATACAGCTAGATTTTAAAATACAGCCCAGCAGGCAAAATGGATCATTGGGAACACATTAAATGGGAGAAAATTTTACAGTACAATATCCCTTCAGGTTTTTTTTTTACTGCCTATCCGCAGGAATCAACTGTGGATATGCATCTAAACCAGGGTTTGGACATATCTTCATTTATTCCCCCAAGGACACCAATGCATTCACATTATTTGTCTATTTGTTTGAAAGTTCTCCTCTTTCCAATGAGGGTTCAAATGCTCCTCTAATTTACACGAGGGCTGAGTTAAGTTTTTTTTTACTGCCTATCTCCAGGATCTGATTCTAGATATGTGTCTACACCAGGGGGCATATTTTCCCCTTTTGCCCCCATTAACTACCATGCACACAAATTATTTATCTATCTATTTGTTCATCTGTCAATCTTTAGTTTAGATTTTAAGTCTTAAACAGTGATCTTATCTCCAATAGATCATTCATAATACTGATCAGTATTGGGGTTCCTTGGTTCCTTAAATTACAATATGGAGATCTGAGTACTATTTATTTTTTGTTGTTGTAATATTCAGTTAGTAACTTCTATATGCATTTTGTTACTGTATGTACTAACTGTTAAAGATACAGTATACACCAATTTTCATATAACTGCATCTAATAGACATTACTATAAAGAATAGGATGCACAGATACTGATATAAAAATCCAGTATAAAACTGTTTGAAAACTTACTTAGAAGCTCTCAGTTTAGCTCTTTTGAAAAGGTAGCTGGAAAGACACTCCCCCCCTTCTTTTGCATATGAAAAGACCCTTTACACAAACAGAAGCAAGCTGGAGTAGGTATCTGACGGTATTCTCCTAAAACTTTGGGGCTTGGTTAGGAGTCTGAAAATCAGAGCAATGTTATTAAAAAATAAGCAAAACTATAAAAAAAACTTTAAAAAAAAAAAAACTTTATGGGCTATATAAATAGATCATCTACAAAACATTTATGCAAAGAAAAAAAATGAGTGTATAATGTCCCTCAATGCTCTTTTTCTAATTAATTTTTATTGAGGTTCACAGACATACATAACATCTATTTTGCACAAAACAAAATACGTATCTCAGAAAACAGAAAGGTCATAGACATTGACAAACATATTAGCAAATCGATTTACAAATCCAAACCTCATATCAATATAGGTCTATCCAGATATTACCGACTGGCAACTCTTGGACCTTCAAAGTGCCTCAATATTTAGCACTAGGTCTACTCTATAGACTATATTACAACTATAAGTATATGTCTAAATCAAGATATTACAGGTATTCCAAGACTAACACATTAATATTGCTGAATGCAATGCCATTAATGACTCAATATAAAAAGAAAAACAAAAATTGAGGGTGCAAAGTACACAATAAACCTCTTTTTCTTTTAAAGCTCTGTGTGGGCCCCTATTTTCGGTAAATGTACCTATAAGTAAATTATCCCCTTAAACAAAACCAATTGCCCCTCTAGGGCCTTAACCTGAAACTTCTACAAATAGGGGAACATAGTAGGGTAAATATAATAGAAGCAGAGTAAATTATATAGGGCCATCGTTAGACCCTAGGACTACTATTATAAGCAAAAAATTATGTTACTGCGCCTTGGTTCACAGGAAGAACTGACCCCACTATGTGGATGGTATAAGTATAAAAGGGAAATACTCCTGGTAGACTAAGGTTCTAGCTAGCCCAGGGTACATAATCTCATCTTTTAAATCTAGCTGGAGAACCCGGGCATAAAACTCTCTAGATCTACACCTCAGTTGAAGATGGTACCCACCTAATTAAACTAATATTAAGGCAACTCAATTTTATGTAGTGGAAATGTGCAAGAGTTTATTCAAGAATAACCTGCAAATAAAGCAAAGATCCAAGTTATAAGTAACATTCCCATCCATTAATTAATCAACTTTTTAGGAGAGATCTTAAGGAACAATATGTATCTTGAGGGCCCTCTTATAAAGATACCACAACCCATTAGTAATATATAGTAATACTAGGCAAGGAATATAAATATGGGTATAATGGTAAGTCCTTAATCATGAGATAACTCTAGACTAATTAAGACATATAAACCCTACTTACTTTGTGTTAGCAATATCTGGGGTACACAATAATAGGTTAATGTCTAAAGCCTAGGTTGGGATTATTAGATAAAAATCTGTAGTTTGGCAGCATTGTATACTCTAAGCGTTTTATGCTGTCACGGCCGCAGACAGCACAATAGGTATATAAAATAAGTCCATGCTGCCAACTATATACACACTAGTACTAACTTAAAGCAGTACATATTGTAAACCTAGTAGGAGTAATAACATTGTGTATCAGAGAAACAAACTTTTTAGAAGAAATGGGAGTCAATAGAAAGTCCAGATGCAATGAATAATCCAGGGTGCACATTAATATCTAGAACACATTTGCAAGATAGGGGATACACGGTACTTACCAGCATTAAACTTTAAAATTTTCAGGGAGTCTCTGAATCAGAGCTCTACTCTAACACAACTTCTAAACATTTTTATCTGAATCTTGTATCCCCCCAAATTAAGAAATAATATAGGCTTCCAGTATAGGGCATGAGGTCATGTCATCCCTAGTCATTTAGTGTATAAGCGCTATGGGTATATATCAGAAGGTTCGGATAGGGAGACAAAGCAGATGAAATACAATATCTGATATTTTCTATGAAATAGCTAGATAGACAGTTAACCACAGTGCTATATAAGTTTCAGAAGGCATATCATTGAGTTAGTGGACCTCAGTTCCTATAGAACTTCCATTCTATGATATAATGGGTTGGGCAGAAATAGCTGCATTATATACACAGTATTATGGTCAATGATTACCGCAGAGTAGCAAAAGGAAATAGGTATAGATATTGCTCATGGTCCCCAGTATGTTCCATTCAAAACAGATCAAATCTTTGCATGCCATATTGAATTGCAGGTATATAAAAATAATTTATTGCATACTAAGGGAGGAACACTACACTCCAAAACATAACTTTTTAGGGGTGAGACTTTTCAAGTCCATGCAATAAGACTGTCATTACGCCCCAGCGATAAAACTGGTATCAAACCTCTATGGAGGTATTAGTAGCGCACATAAAAGATCAGTAAGGAGTTATAAGAAAGTACATGTGGATCATCCGACTCCAGTCTTTTCAATCCAATACCAAACTTCCATGCTGGACTGCGGTAAAATCGACACACATTGAGCATCACATTCATCTGAGGAATCCAGCACAAGTGCCAGATAGATCCGTAGATTCCAGGCCACATCTGAACTATCTTTTCTCTGGAACTCGCTCTCAACAGCGGCACATAAGTCCAGTAGTGGGCCATGGCCTCGTCGGTGTAGTGAGGGTTCCTCGTGATCCTGCTGAGCCGCAGCAAATCCTACACTGTTGTTGGTCACATATGCAGGTAAGTATTGGCTCTCCTGACTTTAGGTTGGTCGTGTGTTATCCTCTGTCTGAGATCCAGCTTCCAACATATGCGGGGGTACCATACCATTGTACTGCTCAACAATCAGATGATTAGGTCCCACCTCCCGACAGTCAGCATGAACAGCAGCACAACAAACTGATCACCACTCTGATTCAAGGTACGTGCATACTTTTGTAATGTGGTAATTGAAGAGGTGATCCACCTCCTCCAAAACAACCCGGCTTGCGATTGCCATTGTGCTGAGAAGCAGTCAGTTCATAATAGGTTTCCTTGCTGTAACTAGTATATATAGGTTAGACTCCAGAGTGAATTTAGTATATGCATACTTACTTTATAACTCAGAGGTCTGGGGGGGGTGCATGAGGCAGCAGCACCCACACAGTTCACCGCTCATGTGTCGTTGAGTGCCTAGCTAACCAAGGTTATACGTCGCTTACTTGGAGAACATAAGTCAGGCCTGTCGTTATCCACTCCTTATCTCCAGCACAGTAAATAGAGTATTTCTCTTTCCAGAAGTTAAAGTTATATTAGGATAAAAGCTTAGTTTAGGAAGATGTAAGCAGGAGCTTCATCAAGACATGTCCTGCCGCTCCAAGCATAGGCTCTGCCCCCCCCCCCCATGCTCTTTTATTGATAGGCTATCTGATAAACTACCCAATATGTTCTCGCCTTTTATTGGCTATGGGTAAACCTTGAGAAGTGATAACCTTTGGCATCTCTTTTTTTTTGCAGTATTAATTTGTTTGTATTTACACTCCTGAAAGGGGTTAAAATATCTGCCTTGTGTGTTACTGGCGGTGAAGTGAGGAAGGTAAATATATTGCTTTGTGTGAATTACTAGAAGCTAAAAACAATTGTTCTGTTTGTGTTCCATGCAGCCAAATGCACAAATCAATTATTTGTGTATCTCTGGCAACCAAGGGTGTAAACAGCTGTTTTTTGCAAATTACTGTGACAGTGAAAATAAAAGAATTCCCTGTTCCCTTTAGCACGCTGGAGAGCACACAACCTGGCACTTCTTCACAGAGCTCCGTCCATGTTAATAGAACCTTATCCTTTAGTGCAGTCACTGGGAGACATCCTGCTAAGCCTCCTACTAGCATGGCCGGGCTCTGTGAAGAAGAGGTAAACGCTGCTCTCCAGCACGCTAAAGGTATTTTACTATTTAAATGAAACAAATGAATGCTGACATTTTTTTTTCATTTTTTTTTCTCTTTAAATTTCAAGGTGCGTTGTTCAGATATTTGTTTAGTGGAAAATACATATATATGAGCGTAGCTTTAGTACACCTTCAGCTTAGCGCTCTAATGATAGTCAATATGAGTTTTACAGCGAGTCCCCATAGAGGTCTGTTATGCAAGGGAATTAGCTCACCTGTACTTTCAAATATCCAGGTGTTAGAGCTCCCTACACTATCACTTGAGCACTCTTGATTTGGCTTGAGCGATGTTAGTGCATAACAGTGCTAATATTTTTGTGCTCCACTTGTAACTAAAATTCTCAGATTTCTTAGCTTTCTAGCACCCTTGACGTCTAAATTACCATATTATTCTAAAATCCCAACTAACTTTCAATTACTTAAAATATAAACAATTATTGGAAAACTGTAATCTATGAACTATAAAATTATACAGTGTGCAGTTCTCGTGTATTATATACTATCTTTTGTAAAACCTTTACAGGGACTTTAAAATAAAAAAATTGAAATAAACATCCATGATTGACTTTGCTGTCTAATGCTTCTTAGTGAAACTGGAGGTCAGATCCCGTACCATTATATACAGTAGAACTGCATAATTGACAAATACATAATGAAAAAAGGCAATCCGATAGAAGTTACTTTGCATTTCAAATTGTCCTATGAATTTCAAATGATTGTGACATTTTTTTCTGGCAAATTAATTTCAAATGTAATCCCCCCCCCCCAATCACAAAACACATTATATATACTAAGGACTCTTGCACATGCACAGTAGGAACCTCAGCATTGCGCATATAAAAATGACATGCTCTATCTGAAGCATGGAAATTTACACTGTAAAATTGTTTATATATAAATGTATTTTTTACGGCTTGTTATACCAGCTGCAGAGTATAACATGTAGGAGAAATTGCATTTTCAGGTTTATTTGTGTATATGAAGTAACTGGTTTTGTGATCTTAAACCACAGCCTATTACAATGGGTTGAGCTTCAGGTAATATCATATCTCATTATGTTATCACTTTGTGTACACACACTTGCTTCCTTATCTTATTTTTGTTTGGAAAGCTAAAGCTCAATACATAGGGGCCGATTTATCATTTGTCGGTTCGACATGATCAACACAGCGAATCATGTCCGACAGACATCGATGAATGCATACGCTGTCGGCATTTATCATTGCACAAGCAGTTTTTGTGAACTGCTTGTGCATTGCTGCCCCCTGCAGATCTGTGTACAATCGGCCGCTAGCAGGTGGTGTCAATCAGCCCAATCGTATAGGATTAATGTCCGCAACCTCAGAGCAGGCGGACCAGTTATGGAGCATCAGTCTTAAGCCTGAAGGCTGAAGGCTCGCGCGGAAACAGAGGCATCAAGTTTTATTCGGAGCTTGATAATTCGGCCCCATAGAGAGAACAATGGAAAATTATCATGTTATCACTTAAAGGGACAGTCAACCCAAATAGCGTTTTCATTTATACATATAAAAGGTTTTATTCAAATATATAAGGCTTTGCTTAGAATTACAAATGACAGAAATGTGGGCAGACTAGATATTTTTCCATCAGTCAAACTGTTTACTTTTATTTTCTGATATATTTCTTATATATTTGAATAAAACCTTTTATTTTTGGAATCTATTTTGTAGCTCTTTATAATAGCCAGTCCCCTGATATACAGACATTCCAGACATAGATGTTAAACAGCATATATAGTATACATAACACATACATGTGTGAGCTCACACACACTGTACTACCTGGAAAAAAAGGATCTGAAATTAAAGTCATTTTTGCTAAATACCAGCATGAAATGTATACGCCAAAACACCAGTGACATACCATATAAGTTGCAATGCTGCGAAGAAGAATACAAGCTGCTAACTGCTGATAACTTCTGCCGGCAGGAGGGTTGAAGAAACAGGACACTGGTACGCTTCCACTGTAAACCGCACAGATAATGAGCCTGTGTTCAAACGTTCCCCTTCAATACCAATACCAGAGGCGCACTGCACACTGCGCATGCACAAAAATCAGGTTACGAGCAAGATAGAAAATGTACACAAGTTACAAGAACCTGCTGATGTCACTGCTGACGTAAAAGGGGAGGGGCTTAACAGACATTTTGAAACGGCTGCAGCACGAAAAGTAAGTGATTTTACTGGCAAACTCTACATGTTTGAAAAATGGGCTACATTGAGAAATGATGATCCAGGGCAAGTTTATATGTATAAATGAAAATGCTATTTGGGTTGACTGTCCCTTTAACTATCCTGCACTCCACTGGGAGTGTCATTTCTTCTGCTGGCTGTGTTTACTTAGGCTATTCAATAGCTGAGACTCCAGTATCAAAACTTTTAGTATAGGTTGGGATACCACAAGCAAAATCAGCTATTTTAAAGGCCAAAATGGGGGTAAAGGAGCTCCTTGCAAGCAATTTAATACACTCCAGCAGGTAAAATGGATCATTGGGAACAATTTAAATGGGAGAAAATGTTTGGGTGAACTGTCCATTTAATTCTGAATTTAGTTTCCATTTAAGTATGCTGGTAATTTCCTAACCCAGCTTCATATACTGCATAGTGATTGCTAAAAGCAGTGCACAAACTCACTTAAATTTAGTTCTAATTGACTCCAATCAAGGAAGATAAAGGGCCAGATAATGAGTGGAGCGCAAAATTGAGCTTTGCAAGTGTGATATTTGCGCTCCACTTAGTAATACCAGAGCACGCAAATATGCACTGGAATTACAAGTTGAGCACAATGCGAACGTGACCTCGTGTAGCTTTGCGCTCACAAGAGCTCGCTTCCATAGGCTCCAATGGGAGCCTCCTTCTAATGCCAATAGACACGGCACAGAACCTAGCACAGCGAAGGGGGTAAGTCGCACAGCGTTGGGCATCAAAGTTTAAATATATATTTATATAAATATATATTTATGTGTTTATCCCCTTAACAACCAGTGCTGTACCCTGTACGAGGCTGGTCGTTATGCCCTTAAGGACCAGCAATGTACCTTGTACGTCACTGAAGTCCTGAGCTTCTCTCTGACGTGATCTCACTCAAAATTGCGAGATTGTGCTATTTCTGCATGTTTTTATGAAACTAATATTTTGCTTAAAAAAAATGCAACATTGCTACTGGAAAATGACAAGATTCAAAGAGATTTCCACCTGTTCCTCGTCAGAGTAACGATCGCTAATGCCAGCTTAAAATCATTGGAGCTGCTTCAATATCACAACTGATAGCTTGCTGTGACATTGAACCACTTCCACTCTTAAAGGGACATTCCAAGAGCTATAGTATTTTTAATAGTGAATTTAAGTATGCAACGTGCACCAGCATTTTAAGCACAGCACTTGCGCAGAGAGCTTAAGGTGATTGTACCATCTGGTAATGACTCAATTTGTTAACTGCTGGCTTAATACAAGCCCCACTGCCATTGTGTATAACTGCAGTATTTAAAATGCTGGTGCACTGAGAATATCTAGCTATGCTTCACATGCACAACAGAGAAAAATGTTAACACTAAAACAGTGATAGCTTTTACTAGAAGCATTTTAGTCAATAGATGTATATTGCAAATATGTTTCTGTTAAAAGATTTAATTCATCGATGTGCTTTTACATTTTACCAGAATGTCCCTTTAACAATATCGGCATCACAAAACATTTGAAAATATTATAAAACAAGCTAAGAAAAAATAAAAATAAAACAACCTCTATAAAATAGGCCGTTTTACCTGTAAAAAACAAAGAAAAAAAAATGAAAATAAAAAATATACCTTGTTAACTTTGATATAGTGAGACACAATCACAAAATACCTCACAGACAATGGCTTCTTTCTAATTCCTGCATATTGAGTCACAGTTTAGGTTAAAAGTCCTAACCATGGACACCCACTGGTAGCCATTTTTCCCGCCTACGAGATATTGCGGATACAGATACTTTTTCATCCAGCAAAACTATGTTAACATAAAAAAATAAGATAAGCAAATATTTTGCATTTAACATTTCTGTTTTGTAAACGTGTTTCCAAAAGTGTTGCAGATATTTTTATTGTTGTGTCTGTGTTTCTAGAGGTTCACATTTATTGTGCAAAATAACATGTCATTTAATACAACTTCAGATGTAAATGGCAGAAAGGCCTGCTGGCAATTGGCTAGAAAAAAAATAGGGAAATGGAACCCTAATGAATTTCTAACAAGATCTCGCCTGATTCTGAACAAAACCTCTTGGCAGAATAACAAGCCTTGTGACTCTTTATCATATTGATAGAGGGGTGAGGTTTTTTTTTAACATCTTCATTATCTTATCACTGATAGACATTTAAGCAAACAGATATCTTATCCTTGATAAGGCAACAGGTAGTCAAAAAAACTTCTCCTGATATGGAGCAGTTTACTTCCTGTTAATTTTGCCCCTTTAATCTCATTTCCTAGCTGATGTTAAAACAATTGAAGCCATTTGAGGACAAATAGAAATATTGCTTACATTCACTATATACACAGTCTCTGATTTTATCCTCATCAGGCTCAAGAACCATTATCTTGGGTGGCCTATGGAGCAGCCAATACCTGCATTATTTTCTATCCTGTTGTTTAATATGTAGATGCTAGAAAGTGAGATTGATAGATAATTATGTTTTGGTACAGATAAGTGGTAGTGAGTGAGTAAAGTGATGTATAATGTGTTGTGTGCATCCCTTTATACACAACTAATGCCTTTCACACTATTATGTCTACTGAAATATCTATGAGAAGGATAAGAGATAAGACAGATGCTGCTTCCTGAGGAACACAACTGTTTCTTGGCAGCTGAAGAAGTTAGGAGAGATGTTCTACCTCTTATCCCATCCAATTAAGGTTTCATGTATCCCCTTTAGAAAGTCAAAAGGTCACCAATGGGACACAGTCCTCAGCAGAAGGTCTATAAGGCTGCCCAAGTGTCAGTAATTCAAAGACCGCTGACAGAGATAAGAATGCAGAGAGGTGTAACTTAAGTGTCATCTTATAGCTACCAGGAGTTGAGATCCACTTCAAAGGCGAGAAGCAGAGCAGAAAGCAGCAGTCATCCAGATAGCCATGCAGTGAGATATAACAATGTCACAAGGTGATGTAGTAGTGACGGTGGCATTCTGTACATTTTCATATATTGTACAGTTGTTATTTTTTTGTCTTGCTTTCATATTTCTTTGTACTGTGTCTCTTATCTTTTATGCATTGTGGCATCCCTGAAATTTATGTGACACCACAGATTTGTATTTATAAAAACATTGCTACAAACCTTTTAAGACCAAGGGGTAGATTTACCAAGCAGTGAATGCTGCTATCTACCCCTGTACTTTCTAGATCGCTGGAAATATAAGTAACGAAGCAGCAGTCATAAGACCACTGCTCCTTAGCTCGTCCGCCAGCTCTGATGCGGCGGACAGCAATCAGCCCGATAGGATACGATCGGGTTGATTGACACCCCTTGCTAGCGGCTGATTGGCCGTGAATCTGCAGGGGGCAGTATTGCACAAGCATTTCACTAGAAATGCTTGTGCAATGATAAATGCTGACAGCGTATGCTACAGCGGATCATTTCCGTCCGACAAATGATAAATCAGCCCCCAAGAGCCTTTATGCACCAAATTTTGTTAGAACTATGAAATGCATAATGTATATGCAGTGCAGGAAGTTAAATGTTAACCCCATGGCTGCTTAATGTATTGCAAAGCAGCCAAGAGATTAAACATTACCGGTATACCCCGCTCATACAGCGGGTTAGGGACCGGAGCTTCGCTGTAAAGTGAAAACCGACTTAAAGTGAAACAAGGCAGTTTTAGCTTTCTTTTCACTTGCCAGTGTGCTTAAAATCTTGAAAACATGTTTAAACTAACATATATTAGGTGTGCAATAGTGCTATGTTTATTTTAACACTAGCACAGCACAGTATTCAATTAGTATTCAATATACTGCACCTGTAAAATAGTGACAATTACTGTAGTAAAATTTGCCAGACTATAACACTGAGACACAGATTGCACTGTAATGCTGTAAACAGAGTGAACTAAGCATAACACAATGGTGCCAGACACTTTTCTCACAATCACACGATGATTACAGCACTGTTTCAAAATCCTTGGAGGTTGAACTTCAACTCCACAAAGCGCTGTAAAGTGAAGCGCTGTAAAATGAGGTGTACCTGGACATACATTTATAGTTATCACCCTTTACAGATTATGTATCCTCCTGTACCTCATTAATCACTTCAAATTTATATTTTCTCCCACAACACTAATTTCCAGTGAAACCTTCAATTTGGTGCTAATACACAAGTATGTGTTCTCACCTTGATTAAGAACCACTGCCATACACAACACTAACTTTAAAATGATTCAATCGTATTTGAAAAATATATGTCCTTTAAAAGAATGTGTACAATTTAATTTAACATGCAATTTTAAGCAACTTTCTAATTTACTCCTATTATCAATTTTTCTTCGTTCTCTTGCTATCTTTATTTGAAAAGCAAGAATGTAAGCTTAGAAGCCAGCCCATTTTTGGTTCAGCACCTGGGTAGCGCTTGCTGATTGGTGACTAAATGTAGCCACCAAAAAGCAAGAGTAAATTAGAATTCTATATCTGGATCATGAAAGAAAAAATGTGGGTTTACTTTCCCTTCAAGCAAGCACCTAATATAATTAATTGTATTCAAAGCTGTAGCAAAAGCACCCTTTCAAATGGACTAGAAACTCGCTGTCTCTACTCCCCATTGGGAGGTTGATTTCTGCTGCTGTCTCTTGTTTACATAAGTTCTATAGTCAATAAGACAATATTGAAACGTTCAGTGCATGTTTCAACAGTCAAAACCAGCTATTTAAAAAAAAGAAATTAATGGTACAGGACATCATTATTTGTAAACAGTTTAATACACTTCAGCAGGTCAAATGAATTGTTTGAAAACACATTAAATGTCCATGACCCATTGCCCTAGATTAATGTCCATAGCAGTTTTCATTTGTAATACATAAACTCCCCTGTGCCATCCTGTCCGATCTGCCTTAGTTCTTGAATCTGTTTCATGTTTCATACACCCACTATGCAAGACAGCAGGATTGTGCCTTCCTTTCTCTCTCTGTGCCAGTCAGTATAGTGTTCGCTTGGCAATATTGGCCATCAGTGCTGACCTTAAAGATAATGCTTTGTACAAGGATCTGTCCGACAGAATGGTAGAAATGCACCTTCAGTGGTCTTTAACGATACCTTATTTTGTTTAATCTGGAAAATACCTATATTATGTGTGGACCTCAATGTAACAGACACAGACGTGTTATACGTTTACTGTCCCTTTAAATGATATCTAAACTCTGAGTCTTCTGAGAAAAAAAAAGATAAAACCAATACAAAATAATTTGAATGCAAAAACAGAAGTCTTTTATTAGCTATCTTTTCCAACAACTGTCCTAATTACATTGACTTGAAACTCCTTGTGACTGCTTGATTACACATAGCAAAAAACAAACAAACAAAAAAGTCTATTAAAATGTGCTCATTTTTAATACTGCTCTTTTCCTGTAATCTATCTCTCTACACAATTGTGGGTTTTTCTGTTCCTATAAGAGGTGGAAGTGTAGGCTTCAAAAATAAGAAGCACACCTTGCAACATTCTACACTGTGGTTGTTTGACTGTTCTAGTAGCTGATTTATATATCTTCCTAATTTCTCACAGCAAAGAGAAAAGAGATAAGACAAAAGGCTTTTAAAGAGATACTGCAAAAAAATGCAAATATTCCAACAAAATATTTAAATGCTTCTAAAAGTTTTATTTTATATATGCAGATGTTTACAATTTAGTTTTAGCTGTTGATATATGTGAGGAGTGTTCCTTATTAACTTGCTAGCTAACCAAGGGGTATATCTTATAATTATGAAGCTTAGTGACTATAGCAGAGAGATATGAGATAGATATAACAATATGTTTCATTAAAAAAAAAGATTTTAGGTTTTATAAAGTATTATTTAACACTAAAAATAAAGTTTTTGAAAATGGGACAGGATCTCACAGCACAGAGAAGTAAAAAAAGAATATACTGCAGAATTCACTTAAAGGGATAGAAAAGTCAAAATTAAACTTTCATGATTTAGATAGAGCATAATTTTAAGACACTTTTAAATTTGCTTCTATTTTTAAATGTGCTTTATTCTTTTGGTATCCCTTGTTGAAAAATAATACGCACATATCATACACTAGATGGAGCTAGCTGCTGATTGGTGCCAGCACACATTTGTCTTTTGTGATTGGCTGACTAGATGTGTTCAGCTAGCTGCCAATAGTGCAAAGAGAATGAAGCAAATTTGATAATAGAAATAAATTGGAAAGTTGTTTAAAATTATATGTTCTATCCAAATCATGAAAGAAAATGTTGGGGTTTCATATCCCTTTAATATGTATGTGAATGGTAATGAAACAGGACCAACATTGCTGTACAAACTATTCAATACATACAGTGTGTTAATTGACTTATGTTGTTTCAAAAGTTAATCCTTTCCATTTAACATTTGGTTTCTGGTGCCATTTTTGGCACTGCATGTGACTGTCATGATAAAGAATTTTGCATATTAAAGCCTATTAACCCCTGCACTACTAAGGTGATAATCTACTTTTAATAGCAATCAAACATTCAACGTCTACAAAAAACTAAAACAGCTAAAAAAAACTACAACCTAAATTATATGTATATGAAATAATAGATTACACTCTTTCAGTACTTGAAAGAAACAGAAAAATAAAAAAATAAATCACATCATTAAGGTTCATGCAAATGTGAAACCTAACTTGTAGGGCTCCAGATATAAAAAACAAAAATGATCTGTTTAGAAGTATCTATCTATCTATCTATCTATCTATCAAACATCTTTCTGTCTGTATGTCTTTCTGTCTGTCTATGGGCTAGATTACAAGTGAGGCACAAATGATTTTGCCCAAGCAATATTGCGTTTGCACAAGCCATTTCCATTGTGCTGATATTACAAGTTGAGAGAAATTGCGATTGCGCTACTGGATTCTTGATTTACGCTTAAATCCTACCGCGATCTCAGAGTTGTTAACTGTTTTCCGAAAACAAAAAAGTTGCACAAAACACTTCAAAAATACGTTACAAAGTACAGTTACACTCATATTAACACTGTCTAATAAAAATTATTCTCTAAAAATATTGCACACAAAAGTTATAAGGGCTTAAAGATATGAGAAGCCACATTTCTAAAAATATATTTGTATGTATATAATATATATATATATATATATATATATATATATATATATATATATATATATATATATATATATCAGAAAGTCAAATAGCTTGTAGCCCAGCACTCCAACCAGGTGGAGCAGTCACGACCTGGGTGCAATCCTTATAAGGAATAATTATAGAAATCAGCACAGAAGAAGGGCATTCTCAGGATTTGTAGAAAGCAGAATATTTTCTTTATTCTTAGAACATTAATACATGGTCAACGTTTCGGCCCTCAGTCGGGCCTTCATCAGGACAAGTACAATCTGAAAGACAAACAAGTGGACATATACTAGAAACATAAAACAATAGGGAAACCACACAACATAACATAGACTACCTATATAACCATCACCAAAAAATAAAAATTAAAAACAGACTACACAGTCTGTAAAGGGAATCTCCCAACCTATATGTATTTGTATATATGCATTTACATATATATATATGTATTTGTATATATGCATTTACAGTCATATATACACATATAAAAAACATTAATATATATGTACACACATATAGAAATATATATAAGTGCATTAGAGTCCTTTACCATTAAGTAGATGAAAACATGATAAAACATAGTTATGCAATATTCATATTTATTAAAGATATGTATTTACTGTAAATATTTTCAAATTTGCTAATGTGAATATGCTATGTTGTTTGTTTTTTTCTCCATTGACTTCTATGGGGAAAGCGAAAATGCGATGGTGTTTGTGCAATCATGACCTCAATCACATACTTGGCGACCAGTTTTTTTTTCTCAAATCGCGCGATCACAAACCCGGCACAGCTGACAAGTTAGGCGCGTAGATTTTTCATTGTGTGTGCATTTTTTACTCCCTTAGGCTAACATAGATCTGGCATTGGCAATCAGTATCACAAAGGCAGCGCATGGACTTACGCACACAGAATGGATACGTTTTTTTTACACAAAGGCAGGCGCAGCAACCCTTGCGCACAGTAAAAAAGCAGTATAAGTCCCTGGAAGGCTTAACAAACACCTAACGCATGCATACTCACATACATTTGAGCCGCACATATCAAACAGATAAACCTTTCCTGGCCCCTTAATTAACCCCTTAATGACCACAGCACTTTTCCATTTTCTGTCCGTTTGGGACCAAGGCTATTTTTACATTTTTGCGGTCTTTGTGTTTAGCTGTAATTTCCCTCTTACTCATTTACTGTACCCACACATATTATATACCGTTTTTTTCGCCATTAAATGGACTTTCTAAAGATACCATTATTTTCATCATATCTTATAATTTACTATAAAAATTTTTATAAAATATGAGGAAAAAATGGAAAAAAACACACTTTTTCTAACTTTGACCCCCAAAATATGTTACACATCTACAACTACCAAAAAACACCCATGCTAAATAGTTTCTAAATTTTGTCCAGAGTTTATAAATACCCAATGTTTACATGTTCTTTGCTTTTTTTGCAAGTTATAGGGCCATAAATATAAGTAGCACTTTGCTATTTCTAAACCACTTTTTTTCAAAATTAGCGCTAGTTACATTGGAACACTGATATCTTTCAGGAATCCCTGAATATCCCTTGACATGTATATATATTTTTTTAGAAGACATCCCAAAGTATTGATCTAGGCCCATTTTGGTATATTTCATGCCACCATTTCACCGCCAAATGCGATCAAATAAAAAAAAAAAAGTAAAATTTTTCCAAATTTTAGGTTTCTCACTGAAATCATTAACAAACATTTTGTGCAATTATGGCACAAATGGTTGTAAATGCTTCTCTGGGATCCCCTTTGTTCAGAAATAGCAGACATATATCGCTTTGGCGTTGTTTTTAAGTAATTAGAAGTCCGCTAAATGCTGCTGCACACCACAAGTGTATTATGCTCAGCAGTGCAGGGGTTAATTAGGGAACTTGTAGGGAGCTTGTAGGGTTAATTTTAGCTTTAGTGTAGTGTAGTAGACAACCCCAAGTATTGATCTAGGCCCATTTTGGTATATTTCAGGCCACCATTTCACCGCCAAATACGATTAAATTAAAAAAAATAGTCAACTTTTTCACAAACTTTAGGTTTCTCACTGAAATTATTTAGAAACAACTTGTGCAATTATGGTACAAATGGTTGTAAATGATTCTCTGGGATCCCCTTTGTTCAGAAATAGCAGACATATATGGCTTTGGTGTTGCTTTTTGGTAATTAAAAGGCCGCTAAATGCCACTGCGCACAAAACGTGAATTATGCCCAGCAGTGAAGGGGTTAATTAGGTAGCTTGTAGGGAGCTTGCAGGGTTAATTTTAGCTTTAGTGTAGAGATCAGCTTCCCACCTGACACATCAGACCCCCTGATCCCTCCCATAGAGCTCTCTTCCCTCCCCCACCCCACAATTGTCCCCGCCATCTTAAGTACTGGCAGAAAGTCTGCCAGTACTAAAATAAAAGGTTTTTTTTTTTACTTTTTTTTTAAGCATATTTACATATGCTGCTATGTAGGATCCCCCCTTAGCCCCCAACCTCTCTGATCCCCCCCAAAACAGCTCTCTACCCCCCACACTGCCTTATTGGGGGCCATCTTGGGTACTGGCAGCTGTCTGCCAGTACCCAGTTTGCATATAAAAATGTTTTTTTTTAATTTATTTTAGTTTTTTCTGTAGTGTAGCTCCCCCCCCCAGATCAATCCCCCACCCCCTCCCAGATCCCTTAGATGAGTTCCATTACGTTTTTTTTTTATTATTTTGTACAATAATATCCAAAAGTTTCTGTAGTGTAAGCGGTTCCCACCCGCTCCCTCCCCGTGCACGCGCCCTCCCGCCGCCCCCTGTGCACGCGCGCGCGCCTGTGCACGCGCGTGCGCCTGTGCGCGCCCCAGCGATCCCGCCCCCGATCCCGCCCCCCTCTCTGACTAAGAAGCCATCGATGGCCGCCCACCCACCTCCCATTTACGCTCCCACCCACCAACGAATGCGGCCATCGATATCCGGTGCAGAGAGGGCCACAGAGTGGCTCTCTCTGCACCGGAGGGGCAAAAATTGTTATTGCAGGATGCCTCGATATCTTGCAATAATTTTCTATGCCTGTTACTAACTAACTACCCCAAATACGCTTTTTATCAATACATATCTCTACCGTATATCAGAAATCTTGTCTGCAAATTTAATTGTTTTCCAAACCCACTCCGTGGGTATCCTTTGGAAAACAATTAAATTTGCAGACAAGATTTCTGATATACGGTAGAGATATGTATTGATAAAAAGCGTATTTGGGGTAGTTAGTTAGTAACAGGCATAGAAAATTATTGCAAGATATCGAGGCATCCTGCAATAACAATCTTAGTCAGAGAGGGGGGCGGGATCGGGGGCGGGATCGCTGGGGCGCGCACAGGCGCACGCGCGTGCACAGGCGCGCGCGCGTGCACAGGGGGCGGCGGGAGGGTGCGTGCACGGGGTGGGAGCGGGTGGGAACCGCTTACACTACAGAAACTTTTGGATATTATTGTACAAAATAATAAAAAAAAAACGTAATGGAACCGAGGACGTGCAGGGTACGTCCTCTTAAAAAAGTCACTTAACGACCAAGAACGTACCCTGCACGTCCTCGGTTTGGAAGTGATCAGGATCGCTTCCAGCTGCTTTCCAAACCGAGGACGTGCAGGGTACGTTCTTGGTCGTTAAGTGACTTTTTTAAGAGGACGTACCCTGCACGTCCTCGGTCGTTAAGGGGTTAATCAAACCTGTATCCGTCCTCTGCAAGTGTGTCAAACCAATCACAAACAGCACAACCTCTCTTCTGCAGCCTTAAAGGATTACTTTCTGTTATAATTTTTAAGCTAAACAACTAACATATTAAAGTTAATAAACATTAATTAAAACCTACTGACCTATATTTTCTCCAAAACGAAGTTTCATAACGTTCTAAAAGTTATATCTTTTATTCGCCAATGATGTCACGTTATCCTGCCCACTATTTTCAGCACTGCATGTTCAAAATACTTAAACCAATAACTTTGTGTTTAAGCGCCATTTTGAAACCTAGGTATTGTAAACGGATTGGTACAGAGCAAAGGATACCCACGGAGTGGGTTTGGAAAACAATTAAATTTGCAGACAAGATTTCTGATATACGGTAGAGATATGTATTGATAAAAAGCGTATTTGGGGTAGTTAGTTAGTAACAGGCATAGAAAATATTTACTTACAGTGGCCCTTTAAAACACGTGAAACACAATGCACACCCTGATAACCCACCATGTTTCCCTTGCAGTCAGTTTGCGTGTCGATTTATTCATTTCTTTCGGGTTCAATTTTTACGTGTCAATTCAACATAAAAAAACCTACTCTTTATTTTTATGTATGTGTGCAATAAACTGGTGCAAATTACTGGCGACACCAGAAATGTGTAGTTGCGCATATTTCTGAAGCTAGCCAGTTTGGCCTACTTACGCCAAAACTGCACAAAACACTACTTACTGGCGACGTGGGTTTCAGCAGTTGCGCTGAAAATTGCGCAACATTAGATCGATAGATAGACAGCCAGTCAGATTAAACTGACGGATAGATAGATCGATAGATCGATGGATAGACAGACAGAGATAGATAGATAGATAAATAGAACACAGAATAAGGCTGAGACTTTATGACAGGTTTTGAATTGCCTTGAGTGAATCATGTTGCCGTTTGGCAGCAGTGCTACTACCCAGCTGATGTTCAGTCCCTTGAGATTTCAGAGGTGTGGGTGTTAGAGGAAGTGTAAGATTTCTCAGAGGTCTGCCTGTGAAAAATCATGGGAGCCAAAAGAGCAGTCTTTCTTGTGTTGATTTGTTGTGTCACATTCTACTGCACTGCCCCTTCCTATTAGATCTTTTTATACCTATGTTTTCTTTTTGTGTGGAGGAATAAAAAAGCATGTAAATAGATTAAATATTGTTATTTATTAATGAAGGGATTAAAATACATAATAATTATATAACAATAATGAAAGCTTGTTTGTTCTCTAAAAAGTTACAGCAATATTAAAATTTTAAGTATTGTAAGTAGTCCAATTTAAAAACTATTCTATTGCACCCAAAACTATTTTACTTCAATTAATTAATTTTAATTTAAATACACTTTTAAAAATATACTTTTATTTAAATATGCTAAAAAATATATTTTGCATTTAAAAAAAAAAGAGAGGTTAAATTAAACCTATTTGTGGAATGAACAAAAAATTTGCATGTTTTTTATGCAGTTCTGGTCAGTAACATAGCAGCTCACTGACTTATCAGCAAAACACCAACACCTCAATTGGTTGATTGTGACCTGCCTCATCATGTGTATAAAAAAAATGCTTATTCTCAATAAGGGAGAAACATTTTCTTTTTTAAAATGTATTTTAAATGCCCACTTTTAAATACAACAAAGAAAATTACTTTAAAGGGTCATTATAGTCGAAAAATGGGGTTAAACAAAGAGGTTAAAGGGACGCCAAACCCATTTTTTTTTCTTTAATGATTCATATAGAGCATGCAATTTGAAACAACTTTCAAATTTACTCCTATTATACTGTACATTTTTCTTCGTACTCTTGCTATCTTTATTTCAAAAGCAGGAATGTAAAGCTTAAGAGCCAGCCCATTTTTGGTTGAGAACCTGGGTTATGCTTGCTTATTGGTTTGCTAACTGTATCCACGAATAAGCAAGCGCTATCCATGGCGCTGAACCTAAAATGGGCTAGCTCCTACGCTTTTAATTCCTACTTTTTAAATAAAGATAGCAAGAGAATGAATAAAATTGATAGTAGAAGTAAATTAGAAAGTTGCTTAAAATTGCATTTTCTATCTGAATAATTAAAGAAAAAAGTTGGGTTTAGAATCCCTTTATGTGTAGTGTGATAGGAGCGCCTAAAGGTGGACTCCTGCTGCTAAAAAAGTTCTTCCCTCAAAGAGAACTAAATTGTGGATAAGAGGAAAAAATGGGGTTTATTTAGCAGCGCTAATAAAAGCTTGGAAATGATGGTGCCAATCTAACTAATGTATTATACAATCTTGTTTATTTAAAAATTCTTATAACACATAAAAACAACAGCAAATGCTATTAATAAAGGGACGTCTCCCTTATACAACACTTATATAAACAGACTAGAACCATATATTTATAAACCCTAGAATTCCAGGTATAAAAGAATTAATTCTATAGATAACATATGGTAAGCAACAAATTGGTGAATTGAATATTTAAAAGGCACAAATGTATCAATCTTAATATATTAAAAGCAAATAGATTCAGCGCTAATGTTCAAATTTAGCGCTAATGTATTAAAATAAATTTGAACATTAGCGCTGAATCTATATGCTTTTAATATATTAAGATTGATACATTTTTGCCTTTTAAATATTCAATTCACCAATTTGTTGCTTACCATATGTTATCTATAGAATTAATTATTTTATACCTGGAATTCTAGGGTTTATAAATATATGAAAAGTCATAAAGAAATGCACCAACTCAAACGTAGATTCTGCTGAAGGTAAACGATTTTATTGTACAATCCAACAATGGTATGGTAACAAGGTCACAGTTGAAAACGCCTGACGCGTTTCGCACATGCGTAGATGCGCTTCTTCGGAGGCTGATTAGAATCTAATTGTGACAGCTTTTTTAAACAGGTTATCTACCAATCCTTGGGTAGTTTGAATGTAAGCCAATGGTGTGGCTCTCCAGGGCAATGTGTATGGACGTTAACATAAAATTCCTAATAGGTTTATGTATCCAATGTCCAACAAAGTATCACTGCTTAGAAATGCCAGACCATAATACTAGACTTATGATAAACATACATGTACAAATACAAATACAAACATAATTTTCTTGCTATAATAAGATACACTATCAGCTAGATTTAGAGTTCTGCGGCAAAAGGGGTGCGTTAGCTATGCATGCTTTTTTTCCCCCGCACCCTTTAAATACTGCTGGTATTTAGAGTTCACAGAATGGCTGCGTTTTCAGTGCGTTAGGCTCCAAAAAGGGAGCCTAGAGCATAATTTAACGCCACTGCAACTCTAAATTCCAGCGGTGCTTACGGACGCGGCCAGCTTAAAAAACGTGCTCGTGCACGATTCCCCCATAGAAAACAATGGGGCCATTTGAGCTGAAAAAAAACCTAACACCTGCAAAAAAGCAGCGTTCAGCTCCTAACGCAGCCCCATTGTTTTCTATGGGGAAACACTTCCTACGTCTGCACCTAACACTCTAACATGTACCCCGAGTCTAAACACCCCTAACCTTACACTTATTAACCCCTATTCTGCCGCCCCCGCTATCGCTGACACCTGCATATTTTTTTAACCCCTAATCTGCCGCTCCGTAAACCGCCGCTACCTACATTATCCCTATGTACCCCTAATCTGCTGCCCCTAACACCGCCGACCCCTATATTATATTTATTAACCCCTAATCTGCCCCCCACAACGTCGCCTCCACCTACCTACAATAATTAACCCCTAATCTGCCGACCGAACCGCACATTTTTAACCCCTAAAGCTAAGTCTAACCCTAACCCTAACACCCCCCTAAGTTAAATATAATTTAAATCTAACGATATGTGGGTGGTGGGTTGTAATGTTGGGGGGGGGTATTGTATGTTTTTTTTTACAGGCAAAAGAGCTGAATTATTTGGGGCATGCCCCACAAAAGGTCCTTTTAAGGGCTGGTAAGGTAAAAGAGCTTTGAACTTTTTAAATTTAGAATAGGGTGGGGCATTTTTTTATTTTGGGGGTCTTTGTTATTTTATTAGGGGGCTTAGAGTAGGTGTAATTAGTTTAAAATTGTTGTAATATTTTTCTAATGTTTGTAAAAAAAAAATTATTTTTTGTAACTTAGTTCTTTTTTATTTTTTGTACTTTAGTTAGTTTATTTAATTGTAGTTATTTGTAGGTATTGTATTTAATTATTTTATTGATAGTGTAGTGTTAGGTTTAATTGTAGATAATTGTAGGTATTGTATTTAATTAATTTATTGATAGTGTAGTGTTAGGTTTAATTGTAACTTAGGTTAGGATTTATTTTACAGGTAATTTTGTAATTATTTTAACTAGGTAACTATTAAATAGTTATTAACTATTTAATAGCTATTGTACCTGGTTAATATAATTACAAAGTTGCCTGTAAAATAAATATTAATCCTAAAATAGCTACAATATAATTATAATTTATATTGTAGCTATATTAGGGTTTATTTTACAGGTAAGTATTTAGCTTTAAATAGGAATAATTTATTTAATAAGAGTTAATTTATTTAGTTAGATTTAAATTATATTTAACTTAGGGGGGTGTTAGTGTTAGGGTTAGACTTAGCTTTAGGGGTTAAAAAATGTATTATAGTAGCGGTGAGCTCCGGTCGGCAGATTAGGGGTTAATGTTTGAAGTTAGGTGTCGGCGATGTTAGGGAGGGCAGATTAGGGGTTAATACTATTTATTATAGTGTTATTGAGGCGGGAGTGAGGCGGATTAGGGGTTAATAACTTTATTATAGTAGCGGTGAGGTCCGCTCGGCAGATTAGGGGTTAATAAGTGTAGGTAGGTGGCGGCGACTTTGGGGGGGGCAGATTAGGGGTTAATAAATATAATATAGGTGTCGGCGGTATTAGGGGCACCAGATTAGGGGTACATAGGGATAACTTAGCTGGCGGCGGTGTACGGAGCGGCAGATTAGGGGTTAAAAATTTTAATAGAGTGGCGGCGATGTGGGGGGACCTCGGTTTAGGGGTACATAGGTAGTTTATGGGTGTTAGTGTACTTTAGAGCACAGTAGTTAAGAGCTTTATAAACCGGCGTTAGCCCAGAAAGCTCTTAACTCCTGTTTTTTTTCTGCGGCTGGAGTTTTGTCGTTAGATTTCTAACGCTCACTTCAGCTACGACTCTAAATACCGGCGTTAGAAAGATCCCATTGAAAAGATAGGATACGAAATTGACGTAAGGGGATCTGCGGTATGGAAAAGTCGCGGCTGCAAAGTGAGCGTTAGATCCTTTCCTGACTGACTCCAAATACCAGCGGGCGGTAAAAACCAGCGTTAGGAGCCTCTAACGCTGGTTTTCACGGCTACCGCCCAACTCTAAATCTAGCCGTATGAGTCATGTTCAGCAAGCATTATCCGCCTTACACGCTAATACAAGGGTGACATAATATATAGGGGCATATAATAATATTATAATAATAAAATAGGGATAGAATATTAAGTAGTTTGAATGTTAGTTTTGTTTGGTAGTTTATTTAAGTTTTTATTATATTTTTATATGTGCATTGCAAATGGACTGTTTCTTTTTTATTTTCTATCTTATTTTTAGTAAGAGACCTCCTTGGCAAGTTTAGTATTAGCCCTTAATATTGGCATATATATATAGGGCTTAGATTGATTATATATCGCTTATACCTTAGGTAAATCATAAATAATTATGCTAATTTAGAACTTTTCCTGAGCAAAATAATATTTTCTTAGTGATGTGATAATACACACGAATATATGTATAATAATGTGAGTATGTGCTCATATATTTTTTACCTCTTACCTTTGGTTGTATTCTTTATATCTAGCTCATATACTGATATTGCCAAGGTGCATAATACCTGCTGCCAAAAGATGTCTCTGTTTGTACATATCTCTTTAGATTTACCATATTAACTTGATATTTGTATTTGTACATGTATGTTTATCATAAGTCTAGTATTAGGGTCTGGCATTTCTGAGCAGTGATACTTTGTTGGACATTGGATACATAAACCTATTAGGAATTTTATGTTAACGTCCATACACATTGCCCTGGAGAGCCACACCATTGGCTTACATTCAAACTGCCCAAGGATTGGTAGATAACCTGTTTAAAAAAGCTGTCACAATTAGATTCTAATCAGCCTCCGAAGAAGCGCATCTAAGCATGCGCGAAACGCGTCAGTCGTTTTCAACTGTGACCTTGTTACCATACCATTGTTGGATTGTACAATAAAATCGTTTACCTTCAGCAGAATCTACGTTTGAGTTGGTGCATTTCTTTATGACTTTTTGTTTCATAGCGGTTGGGCATACCGCATAATAGCTCCACTCACTTGTCAGTCTCATCTGGGATTCTGAGCCGGACTCCTGTCCCTATGGATACCCCTACAACGTACCACTTGGGCTAGCCTTGCAACATCATGGGTGACGCATCGAGGAAACATCTCCAAGTCGGATCTCTCTGTTGTATGCCGAGAAGGAAACACAGACTGCACCCCTCCGGAAGGGTTTCATCGCCAATCCAAGGTGAAGTACAGAAGTGTGCCCAGGCACCCCACCAGATCAGTGGCGGGTAAGAGTTGATCGCAGACTTAACACAGTGACTACACACGTCCGGTCACCCGTGACTATTAGGCAGAAGCGGGGTATACTTTGGGACTTTACCTTAACTTGGGACAGTGTGCTTGGAACTACCCAGAGTGACTTTTACAACACTGACTTTTGGTCCGAAACTTATACGGATATTGTTGGGACCTGAACATCCCCACTATTGGGTTTCTCGATACACGTTTTGAGCACCCAGGGGATTTGAATTTCTGAACATGCTACATTTTTGATATTTTTTTATAAATATATGGTTCTAGTCTGTTTATATAAGTGTTGTATAAGGGAGACGTCCCTTTATTAATTAGGAATAGCATTTGCTGTTGTTTTTATGTGTTATAAGAATTTTTAAATAAACAAGATTGTATAATACATTAGTTAGATTGGCATCATCATTTCCAAGCTTTTATTAGCGCTGCTAAATAAACCCCATTTTTTCCTCTTTAGTATCCCTTTAAACACATAAATGAAGTGGCACTTGGGAAGCTCAGCAAATTGCTGATCCCAAGTGGAAACTGCAGCACTAGTTGTACAGCTGGGTTTTGCAACCAGCCATTCTGGTCGGATCAGTGACAGTTTCCACTTGGCACCAGCAGTTCTTTGCAATTCCCTGGTATACTTTACCTATGTGTTTAACCCACAACGGTCAACTTTGAATGAAACTATTAAAATTAGAAAGTTACAAAACATAATTATCCACTTTGCTTCCCCTGTCTGTTGGATGACACTGATTTATTCTCTGCATAGGTTTTATTTTCTACAGTTGTTCTCAGTTTATTCCCACTATATCAAAGTCTGATGTGACTGTGTGAGATAGTCGCTGATGCCATAGCTTGTGGTGTATAGGGGATGATCTGAGAGAGAGGGGGGGGGGGGTCACATGGATATCTAAAATATAGGTAATTACTGTAAAATCAGCAAATACAGTAGCAGCCAGAATTAAAAGGACAGTCTAGTAAAAATTAAACTTTCATGATTTAGATAGGGCATGCAATTTTAAACAACTTTCCAATTTACTTTCATCATCAAATTTGCTTTGTACTCTTGGTATTCTTTGTTAAAAGCTAAAACTAGATATGCTGATATGCTAATTTCTAAGCCCTTGAAGGCCACCTCTTATCTGACATTTATTTTATTTTGACAGTTTTTCCCAACTAGACAGCGCTAGTTCATGTGCGGCATATTAGGTAACATTGTGCTCACTTCCATGGAGTTATTTATGAGTTAGCACTGATTGGCTAAAATGCATGTCTATCAAAAGAACTGAAATAAGGGGGCAGTCTGAAGGCTTAGATACCTGGTAATCACTTAGGTAAAAAGTATATTAATATAACCGTGTTGGTTATGCAAAACTGAGGAATGGGTAATAAAGGGAATATCTATCTATCTTTTTTTTACATAACTTCTTTTTATTGAAGGATTTATAAATCATAGAACATGACATTTACATACATATAGCCTTGAGAATGTCAAGACGATCAATACCACTAAATAAACATAGTAAAAGTTAATCAGCATTATTGGATATTACAGGTCTTTTACATGATCCACATTTTCCTTCATGTAAACACTTATTTTTAAGCAATAAAAATCAACATAAAAGAACAAACCTCTTAGTAATTGAGAAGGGTCATAGTTTACCTGTTACACCTTTAATGAGGAATAAAGGGATTATCTATATTTTCAAACAATACAAATTCTGGAGCAGACCATTAAGTTTTGGCTAAAGGGGAGGAGGCTAAAATGGGGCACCTGACCCTTACCCTGTTTGAATACATGGACATCTATCCCTTCTCTTAAAAGTAAAGAAGCCTCTTTTTCGAATGAGGGGTAACATCCCCCTAGGATGCAGGTGATCACTGTGAGAGGGGGGGGGGGCATATTGCAGAGCATGGCAGACATTTATGAGCAAAACAGACTCCATTTTTATCCATTTGCAGTAGCAAATAAATTAATAAACAAACAAGGTTGTCTAGTATTCATGATTGCAAATAAAGCAAAGACAGAGAAATGATGGAAGCATTAGATTGCTCTGGATCTGTTCTCCATGCCGACAATGGGACATAGCAATTTTAATGTACCTTATAACTAAAATCGCATCTGTTATGATTTGTCTATTAATTTGGTCTAAGTAAACTTATGTCTAAAAACTCCTGCTTGGTGGCCTAATGATAAGCAAAGGTTAACTTGTGTTCATTGCATTGCCTAGTAATTGAGAACATAATTGGAAGTCATATGTGAATACAGAATTAAAAAATAAAATAGCATTAAAATACAATTTGCAGGCTCATAACTATGAGTATTACATTCAGAGCATCACACTGTTCAACTTGTTGTGAATGTCCTGGTTTGTGAGCTTTGTCTAGATATCCCACTTGCCACTCTTTATGTCCTATTTAAAAAAGTTACAAGGGACCAACTAAAATCCTCCTCATTCCTAGCCTTGCCACTAAACAAACAGACCACACCCCCTGACTGCCTTAACTCAGTCACATGACCCACCCTGGCTCTGCCCCAGGCCACTGATAGTTTGACCCCATCCTTCTGTTCTCAGCCTCCTCAGCCCAGATTTTGCCCAAAATATTGGTATGTGAATACAATATTCATGTGAATACATTGTACTTAAGTATGAAAAGTCTTTTAGAATTGCAAGCAATTTATGCACACTGTTTAAAGGACCACTAAATACAGTAGCATTTAATGTTTGTCAAATACCCAATAAAAAGACAATGCAATAGCAATGAAATGAGCAATAGAACATTTTCTAGCAAATTTCAAAGTAAATATAATTTCCCTTCCCCTTGCATCATGTGACAGCCATCAGCCAATCACATAATGCAAATTAATATATTCTGTGCACTTTTGCACATGCTCAGTTAGAGCTGGAGCTTAAGAAATGTGCACATATATAAAGAATGTGCAGGAAACTTTCATTTTGCCTTTAGTGTCCCTTTAATGCAGTCTTATAATGTATAAATAAAAAGTTATGTTTAGTTGGATCATTTTATTTTTAACTAAATCCTCCTTAAACAATGCATTTAAAAGGTGTTAAAACATAGTTACATCTGTGCACCTGGCATGGCCCTGTGCCCCTCCAGAAAAGGATACGGCTAGACAGCCAGTGAGGAGAAGGCATGTGTATTTTATCGTTAGCTGGAGTTCCTGAGCAACTGCAGCTTTGACTATGGGGTCTTTTTTAAGTTGGCGAACTTGGGTAAAATAGCCACAGTTGTATGATTCTGTCATTGCAATTTAGCCGTAAACTTGTATTTTACAACTGCATGAAACAGTCATATGTATTGGCATCGTTTAGAGCTCTTTTATGAGGTAAAAATTAGGTCTGAATTACAACTAAAAATGTTGGCAAACATTTTTATATGTTTTTTATTGGAATACAATGAGCAAAATGCCTGTGTGTGTCTTAGCTGATCCTCTTGATCTGCAGGTTCTTTTTATATCTGGTAATATTTTTAACATAGGTTTTGGGCCTACCTCATGTTAACAATCATTCTCTTATTACTGATTGCATCTCAAAGACAGCAAAGGAAATGGGAAACTGGCTAATCAGGTCAAAAATATTGAGTGCAATCTAAAGGGATGATAGCAAACATCTGTTTTATACAATGCACATAATATTGGTAATTACACGTGAAATTAGCAAACACTTTTTAGCAAGCTTGCTGATGGGAGAGATCCATCATGTTGACAGGACAGTGTGCCAGATTTGAATAGTGTCCAACAATTAAGCAGCCAGCTGCTAGTGATTGTCTGTAACAATTAAATGAGTCCCTGGAGACCAGCAATAAAATAAGTCAGTGCTTTATGTGCATAGCATGATTTAAAAAAAAAAAAAAAAGTAGGATATGAAAGTTCTAGTGAGTCTGCATATTGCATGTTGCTTGCTTATTAAATACAAAACAAAAAGAAGCAGGTCACGCAAGAATTCATGGATAATAGGTAGATTTTCCCTTGGTGGTACATGAAGAGAT
Organism: Bombina bombina; assembly: GCF_027579735.1. Classification (NCBI taxonomy): domain Eukaryota; kingdom Metazoa; phylum Chordata; class Amphibia; order Anura; family Bombinatoridae; genus Bombina; species Bombina bombina. The sequence goes on along the minus strand of NC_069499.1, from coordinate 1,260,449,544 downwards.
TATTTGGTATTACTAATACTTTCCTTGCAAGAGAAAACAGAGAAACCATTAACGAATTATATATATATATATATATATATATATATATATATATATATATATATATATATATATATATATTTATTTATTATGTCCAGAGAAAGCACTCGCCGTGTATAAAAAATGTCTTCATATTAAAGTTAACGTTTTCGGGGAAGAACCCCTGTCCTTAGACTGCTGTGAATAAACAACAAGTCCTGGACATTCTTCTTGCATATACCTGAGAGCACCCTGAGAGTGTTGGTATTCCACTATATGATATATATATATATATATATATATATATATGTGTGTGTGTGTGTGTGTATGTATATGTATATGTATAGGAAGAGTAGTAAAAAGCGCACAAATAAGCTATTTGAAAAGTATTTCCATTAGTTAGATCCACAGTAGTATCATGTAGCAAATATATGACAACAAATATCAATAATAATAATAAATTAAATAAAATAAAAGAATAAATATGTCAGTCACTAAAATAGATTACACTCTAATAAAAAGTATATATGCCCCCCTCTAAGAGTGTATCTAAATAAGAGACATCCAAAATGGTGGTTTGTGGCAGTTCATTGGTACATTACCATATAAAATCAAATGAAATAAAATAAATTAAACTAAATTAAAATACAAGCAAAGAAAAACAGTAATATCATAAACAAATAACTGTTCAGTCTTAAGCCTGAATGCTATTATTGTCTTGTTATCTTGCTTTTGTTGATTATGCAAATCTACTTGTTTACTGGTCCTTTAAGTTCATATGCTTTAAACTGCTACAAGCTGTTTGTATCTACTACCTGCCTGCTGATTGCTGTAAAGCTCCAATATTTTTTTGTCATATATTTGCTACATTATTTTACTGCGGATCTAACTAATGGAAATTCTTTTCAAATAGCTTATTTGTGCGCCTTTTACTACTCTTCCTATACACTTTTGAACAATAGGCTTTCTTGAGTGGGGACCCCAGATTTCCTGTGTTCAGGTATAAGGCAGCATCTGTAAATTACATAAAATATCTCAGGGTCTACACTTAGCGCTGATTTTACTTACTTCTCTTTATATATATATATATATACATATATATATATATATATATATATACACACACACACAGACACAAGCATAAGACCCTTTATTCAAACTGCTTGGGACCTGTTAAGAGTTGGATTTCAGAATAGTTTGGATTTCAGAATATTTGTATAGTTGCATCTGTAAAGTGGGACAGGCTGGAGATGCAGTGGCATGTTAGGGATGGGCGAATGTGTTTATATTCGAATTCGAATGTTAGAACGAATGTTATTGTAGAAATTCGATTTACATAATAGAATATTGATAAGAACGAATATTCTTAAAAATTTGATTTTCGAATGTTATTTACAGTTTTCAAATGTCATATTCGAATTCGAATGTCGATTTCGAATATTACATTTATAAAACACAATTGTAGAGTAGAAACTTTATTTCGAATTTGAATGTCACATTCAAATCAAATATCACATTCAAATCGAATATCACATTTGAATTTGAATATTACATTTAAAACACAGTATTAGACTAGAAATACTATTTAAAATTCGAATGTGACATTCGAATTCGAATGTAGCATTCAAATTTGAATATTACATTTATTAAACACAGTTGTAGACTAGAAATACTATTTCGAATTTGAATATCACATTCAAATTAGAATATTACATTTTGAAATTGAATGAATACATAGCTAAACATTCTATTATTCAAACAAATATTTTCAAATTTTATTGAAAAATTAAAAAACGAAAATTCGAAAATAGAATGTTAGAATGTTATATAAACATTCGAAATTTGATTTGAACAAACGTATCAAAATTCGTTTTAAATTTCGAATTTTTAGAAACATTCGCCCATCCAGTGTAAACAACACTTTATATAACTTAGGCAATATTTACATGACATAATACAGCTTATGCATGCAACTTAAAGGTTGTTTTATATCATTTGTAATACTATTGTATACAGAGTACCATCAGAAAGATACAGTACAGTGCTTCAATCAGAAAGATAATAGTTGTTTTAAATAAATATAGTATTTGCATTTAGAACACAAAATAACAGACCAAAGGTGTACAAAGTGACTTAAGGGTGGTAAAAAAATTGTATTTTTCATTAATGTTATTTTATTTTATTTTTTTTAAACAATTTTTTTATTGAGACATTGAATGAAAACAACACAATAAAGAGTATGTCCAGACACGGAACAAAAACAATAAAGAAACTGAAACATTTCACGTATAGAAGGTATACAAGGATTAAAACATTGGTGTGCTAATGTAGTATTTGTTATAGTAGTATCTAGTCTATAGAAGTTCAATATTTATATAAAAGTAAAAGTCAATGACATGGAAAATATCCAGTTCGATAACAGAAGAATAACAGTTGACATAAGTTATAGCACCACCTTTATGACCTTGAGTACGAAATGCAAAACATCATATATAAAACATGTGTGACTGGGACATATAAAAATGAAGCCTCGATTTTTTAATACAGGTAACAAGTGGTACCTACTCCCAGATAAGAGGTATTTTATAAGCTGAAAATAGTAAGAAGTAGGGAGCTGGCTTTTGTCAGGCCTCCCGTAGGCCTGAGTGTATGGGGGGGTGGGAAATGCAGCGGGCAGGAGCCGCTCAAATATTGAGGAGAGGGGGAGGGGGGTGTCCAGGGGTATATTGATATAGCATGAGCTGGTAGGATTGTGGATATGACCTATAGTTAAAATCAGAAGGTGTATTATGGGAGTCTAAAAACAAGCTCCTCTCTTTGATAGAAGACTCAGAGAACCTCAAATAAGGGATAGGAAGGGGATATATCTAAAAGCGCTTGAGAGAGGATCGCTCTATGGGACCGCCGAATTAAGGGCTCAACTATGAGCTGAATTTATAATGAGGGGTGGGTATCTCTATGTTATATGTTAGTGATAGGGGGTAATGATACGTAGAGTGACATAGTTGAGGGTTGCTCTATGTAGTGGACTGGTAAACTGAATATCAGCTGGTAGAATGGGCTGTAAAGGCAAGATAAACATTTGGGTGTTACAGATGCTCTATGCTAAAAACAACAGAAAACAGATAGACCCATCTGGGTTTCACCCGAGATGGGAGAGCAATGAATCCCCCAGCACACTGAGAACCAAAATACAGATGGTGCGCCCCTGGAATAAAGTAATGTAGTTAAATCTGGCTATATTGCCTATGCAGTTAATCTCAGTATTCTGGTGAGACATTTCCAGAAACTATAAACCATTGTCATCAACAAACAGTAGTAGGAGTAAGTCACCCTATATATAGATGATAAAGGCTGTGTCCATACCTAACAAATATGCTATAAAGTGTATAGGTTCCCTGGTTCAGGGGCAATGCTATGTACATAATAAGGAGCTTATATGATGTCACAATCCCTGTAAAAGAATCAAGTCTAGACACATAGGGACCTAGAAACCACTGCATGAGTAAACAATGTACACTATGCCTACAAGAGCAAACATGGTTATGTTTAAGGCGATTATAACGTAATTAGCTTCACGTCCATGTATTGCATGAGATGTAACAAGGGGTATAACTTAGTTGGATGTGAATGCCACTCCATATTGTGTTGTTACCTATGGAAACAGCCATTTAAAGAGCTATGTCATAGACCCTGTCCTTCTGATTTGCTTATTTGAGCCTAAGGAGACAGTATATGTATGGTATAAGTGAGAAGGGAGAGAGGCTGAAGTGTCAGGGTCTCCCATCTCATAAAGAAAAAGTGAGTCTATCTATACCCTACTGATGATATAGTAATAGGCATAGTTAGCTTCATAGAGATAGCTAGAGCTCTAAATGCTATATACTGTAGGTTAGTAATAATTTGGGGATAAAATGATAATAATTTAAGTGCCTTGTGAGTATATATAACGTGATGTAACTATAACATTGCAAAAATAATATTCTCATTGATATATCCCACCAACATAATGCCCTACAGTAGGATATACAAGTAGCAGATAGAGGATAGCTAGTCAGACGACCATTTAACATGTAAAACATATAAAAATGACGATATGTAGAGAAAAACAAACCTCTCAATATGATGCATATAACAGTATTTAGTTAAAGGGACACTCAGGTTAAATTAAACTTTAATGATTCAGATACAGCATGTAATTTTAAACAACTTTCCAATTTACTTCCATTAAAAAAATGTGCAGTCTTTTATATTTACAATTTTTGAGTCACCAGATCCTACTGAGCATGTGCAAGAATTTACAGACTATACGTATATGCATTTGTGATTGGCTGATTGCTATCACATGGTACAAGGGGAGTGGAAATATGCATAACTTTGAAATTTGTTATAAAAAAATCTACTACTCATTTGAAGTTCAGACTAAGTGCTATTGCATTGTCTTGTTATCTTGCATTTGTTGATTATGCAAATCTAATGTGTTGACTGGTCCTTTAACTTCTAAACTTATAACCGGCTACCATCCTTAATCTATAGATAAGCAGGTACCCTGTATATCATAGTCCGTAATGTCATTGAATTAAGACCTACTTGCTAGGTAGACAGACAGTAGGATTACACTTAAATGAAACCTCTTTGTTTTTTTGTTTTTGTTTTTTTCTTAAGGAGAATAGGATTGAGGTAACTACATAACTAACCTCTAGAGTGTCAGATGGAGTGATAATTGAATAGTGCATGGTAGTTACTAGGAGGCCACTCAAGGGCCTATTTATAAGTGATATGGTAAGACAACAGACCAAAGCTGCTTTGTGTTCAGAGGGGGAAATATGTCCAGGTATTGAGAAACAAAGTGGCGTCGTTATGGCACTATTTTGTAGGGTCTCTGCTGGGGCCATTATGACCTTAACATAATGTGGTGGGTAAAAGAGTGATTAATATATATCAAAAAGTATGAAACATAAATGCAAGTTAACATATGACAAGAATGAGGGTGCCTCTCAGTCTTTCAGTTGTCTTCCCAGAGTAACACTGTCCTCCTGAGCATGTCCTCCAAAGAATATGTGAAGTGTTTAAAAACTATGGGTGCTTCAAAACATTTCATCACACAACACATAGACATCATACCTAGCCGACCCCAACTTTGCTATTATATCTATAGGGGAGTCTGTAGAGTCCAGCAGGCTAAGAACTGTGAATAAGGCTACATGAGGGAGTGATTATCAGGGACATTGACAGTGAGCAGTCATAGTTAGTAACCTTTAGGGAACAACTGCTACTTATCCATGAGATCTGGTGCTGTATAGAAAGTGGGGCTCGTATGAGGAGCTGCATTGTATGTTTGTCTGTTAGGGATCTAATCTGTGGACCCGTGACGATCGGCCACCTCGCCGTAGGATCCAGAAGAGCTGCCGCAGCCTCAGAGCATTCGCCCCACCGTCCATCCAGCTGAACCAAACGGAGCACCCGAACACGGACATCCCTAGTCCACTCAGGATATTCACCAGAACTTTAATCGTGCGCATGGAGCGACCGGGCTTCTGAGATGTCCGCCTCTCTCAGCAGCGGAGTGTCACTCCCGCCTTCCATCAGCATATGGTGAGGGGTTGACTGACAGTCTTCGTCGGTAGGTGATTCAGACTCTTCCTGTCGGAGAAGGATAAGATGATGCCGCAAGTCATCGAATTGTTTATCCATGGTACGCTCCAGTGCTGTGAATGCAGCGATGACAACCGCCTCCATCTTTGACTAATATTGTGTGCACAATTGGAGATGTTTCTCTTTTTTCCTCCGAATATATGGGACTTGAGTAGCTGGTGTATCATTAATCACAATGCTGTGTATAGGTTGTTAGGCTTGTTTCCGAGATAATTGTTTTATTTGCTGCGCCGGGAGAGGGTGATGAGGGTTCTGCGCCTGAAGGCCTCAGAATTTCTAATCAGGACATAAACGAAACGGGCATCCCATATCTTACTATTTCCATGATCAGAAAGTCTCCATTTAGATAAATGACCAGTCGTTTACAATATTTGCTGCTTGGTACCTTATAAAATTTGAGAAATATAAAGTCTCAGGTAGGAGATCACTGGTTTTGCGTCCTCTCCCGGCGCTGCCTGGACACGCCCCCCCCATTAATGTTATTTTAAAAAAATAATATATATATACATTTTTTATGAAAAAAGTATGGATTTTGGAATAATTCTGGATTTAGGGATCTGTACCTGTATAAGCATGCACTTATTTTTTGCAGTATAATTGCCCTTTAAACACTTTGAAATTGTAATATAAACTGTTTAATTATGTGTAGTAAAACACATTTGCAGTACATTTTTATCATTTATTTTGTCCCATTTCCTTCAACTTAAAGGGACATTATACACTCGATTTTTCTTAGCATAAATGTTTTGTAGATGATCCATTTATATAGTCCATACAGGTTTTTTTTTTTTTGGTTTTTTTAAGGTATAGTTTTGGTTATTTTTAAAAAACATTGCTCTGATTTTCAGACTCCTAAGCAGGCCCTAAAGTTTTAGGAGAATACCGACGTATACCTACTCCAGCTTCCTCCTGTTTGTGTAAAGAGTCTTTTCATATGCAGAGGAAGGGGGGGGGGGTCTGTTATTTCCCACTTGCAGTGGGTATTCTAGCTACCTTTCTAACAGAGCTAAACTGGGAGCTTCTAAGTAAGTTTTTAAAAGGTTTTATACTGGATTTTTATATAAGTATCTGTGCATTTTATTCTTTAAAGTAGTGTCTATTACATGCAGTTATATGAACATTGGTGTATACTGTCCCTTTAAAGGCACACTAAAGTCAAAATTAAACTTTCATGATTTAGATAGAGCATGCTGTTTTAAGAGACTTTCCAATGTACTTCTGTTATGATATATTTTTATATGCACAATTTCTGAGGCCCCAGCTACAGTTGAGCATGTGCAAGAGTTCACAGTGTATACATATATTAGTCTGTGATTGGCTGATGGCTGTCACATGATACAGGGGGCTGCAGATGTAAGTACATTTTAAAATTGGTCAGATATTGGTCATTAAAAAAAGTGTTATTATATTGCACTTTTAAAACTGGGGAATGGAAAATAAGGCATTATCTATCTTTTTACACAATAACAATTCAGGAGCAGAGTGTCCATTTAAGTAAAGGGGAGGAGAGTTAAATGGGGCATCTGACTCTTACCCTGTTTGAATAAATGTATATCTATCCCTTCTCTTGAAAGTGGAGGAGCCTCTTTGTGAGAGAGGGGGAGGAGCATATTGCTGACAAGAGGGATCAGTTATGATAAGACAGACTATTTGTAACCATTTGCACTAGCAAATAAATAAATAAACAAGGTTGTCTAGTATTCATGATTGCAAATAAAGCAAAGACAGAGAAATGATGGAAGCATTAATGCTCAGGATCAATTCTCCATGTCAACAATGGGACATACCAATTTTAATGTACCTTATAACTAAAATCGTAAGCTTTGTCTAGCTATCCCACTTGTTGATTATGTAATTCTACTGTGGGATTTCCAATTCCCATAAGTTTCCACAAATTTTTGGGCGTTGTCATGATGAAACCTACATTTTATTAATTTAATTTCTACTGACGAGGACAATTATGGACAGATAAAGTGTTAATTTCTTCTGAAAAAAATATAATAGACAGATAAAGGGCTTGATTACAAGTGGTGCATATTGTTAGCTTTGGTCCCGATAACCAATATTGTGGCCGCTCTAGCTTGTGCGAGTATTACAAGTTGAAAGTAAATGCGTTTTCTTGAGTGCAAACTAAATTAGCGTGCACCCTGTTTACACGAGTGAAGACCTAGCATAAAATATAAGGTTTAAAAACAATGTGCACCAAACACAGCATAAATACATTAAAATAAAGTGTTACACTCAGATATACACTATGTAACTATTAATATTTTTTTATAAGGGTTAAAAGGCATATGGTATATAACAATGTATGTTAATGGAAATGGCTATGATGTGTGTGTGTATATGTGTATTTATGCATTTATATATGTATAAACATACATATATACATATAATACCACATATATAAACATGTATATACATATATACAAATATATATACATTTTGGAGCCCTTTCCACTCAAATACCTTAAAGCTTGAAAAAGCATTTTTAATCAATTTTAATGTTTTATAATGTGTTTTACTGTATAGTTAATTTAAATATTGTACATTTCAATGTTCTTCGCCTAGTATAAAATGTCCTATGTATTTTTTATACATATAAATATATATATATATATATATATATATATATATATATATAGAGAGAGAGAGAGAGAGAGAGAGAGAGAGAGTCTCTCTCTCTCTCTCTCTAAAAATAAAAAGAGCATTTTCTTCTATGAGCATTTTCTTCGGGTTTAGCGCACATGAAGCATTTCCTTTACTTTTGTTGAATTTTGCGCACATGTAAACTAATATTTGCTTTGAATTTATCATTATATATTGCATTATTTACCATTCACCATTCAGTTTTGCGTAAGTCAACATTTGTAAAGTGTTACAAGTGTGAAATCCTTTTCTTTGTATCAACCTAATGATCTGTCTATACACAAACAACACAAGCCTTCAAGCCATGGTTAAAATACATAGATGATTGTGTTAACAACTGATAAGAACTATTAGTACATAGTGTGAATAAATAATCCCATAAGTGCGGGGATCTAGAAACCATGTGACATTAGATAACAAACTTGTAAGAAACGTAACTAAAACTATAAGGGGTTAATAGCCCTCCATATAATCTATGTTAACATTGCTCTAACCTAATGTTTTTCTTGTTTCATTGTTGTGTAGATTAGTCTGGTTTTATAAATTGGGAAGGTGCTGTCAAAGTGATCCCTCACTAATCTCTATGGTCTTATTATAGATGCATTTACTAAAGAGAGAGGGATCGTTATCTCCTTAGATTTCAGGATAAGGAAGAAAAGGGCAAAATGCATTCTGTATGTTACTGTGATAAAGTGTTACCTGCTAAGGTGTAAGAGAAAAACCTCATCATACATACATGCTCAGATTTTGTAACAACTGCTCCAGGAAAGCTGCATGATTCATAACCATAATCCTATGACATGCATAGGACTCCATTAAAAGAAAAGAAAAAAATCCTGCAGATACAGATTTGGTGCCCTAGCAGTGCAGGCTCACTCATACATCAGCATCTAGCAAATATAAGAGAGATGCCTCATGTGTGTATCAGTCACCAAATAGACAAATCAGATAGAAAATGTCAAATACAAGGTACTCACATTTTTCTGTGCTAGTAGAAGCAGGCTGGCAGTATATAAGGCAGTGACACACTGCAAGCGGAGCAGCGCACAGCGAGTAGATGCGGCTGTGTTCGGCTGTGTGCGCTCAGTGTGTCCTGCCTTTTCATCTCTGAGCACTCTGCTGCGTCAGATCGCATAACTGAGCACTCAGAGATGAAATATTTGAACTTCAGAATCGATGCAATGCAGTGCTGAGCAGCTGCCTGAGGAAACAGCGTAACTGCTGAGAAACGCGTTGTATATCTGGGGGTACAGACTGTGTATACCCACCAGATTTTAACACTGTATTGTTTGAATTTTATATGGTTTTAATAAATCATTTTTTAAACTACAACAGTGTTTACAAGCGCTAATTGCCAGGTGCACATATGTGTTTAGCCTTCTTTTTGGTTCATCACTGTGAGCGTGTTTGAGCTGTCCCTGGACTACGTGCAGCTGTTGGGAGGAGGTGAGCTGACACACCTTTATACTGCCAGCCTGCGTCTACTAGCACATAAGGGTGCTCTATGGAAATGTGAGTACCATGTGTTTGACATTTTCTATCTGATTTATCTATTTGGTGACTGATACACACATGAGGCGTCTCTTATATTTGCTAGATGCTGTTGTTTCATTCCACTACATTTGTGTGAAGAGGAGTGCAGCCACTGTGATCCTGAAATTGCTACAGGGAATTTAACCCCTAATGAACTGGCAATACATTGGAGTCCAGGAGCATTAACCCCTGATGAACTGACAATATATGGGAGTTCAGTATATCCTGTGACTAGGGTTATTGTTGTGTATTATTATCTGTATATACTTTGTTTTACCTTGTATGTTTTTTGTATTCTGTCATTAAGCGACCCCTATAGAGCTATTTTTATAGTTCTTGTTGAATTATACTCACTCATACATGCCTGCAACCAAAAGTTTAGAAACCCGTGAGATGACAGATTAAAGACTGATTTACCATGATGATTGACAACCCCTTCTCTTGCGTGATTGGTTATGTGAGAGCAGGGTCATGATTGCACAATACTGCTGGATTGCTAGCAGTGAATGTGGATAGACAGTTCAATCCTTGTCTGCCTGCACCTGCCTAAATGTATATATCTATATATACTCCTAAAATCTTCAGTCAACAAACATGTCTACTCTGCAGGTATTTGAGAGAGGTAGCCAATAGCCAGTGGCAGATATCCTGACCCTACAGATCATGCAATGCTGGGAGCCCACATGTAAGAGGGGCTCGCCACTTGTCTAGCTTTTCAAGACCAGTGGGCTGCAACTGGGGACCAGTTGCAGGGAGCAGAGGGAGGCCATGGAGCGAACTGTGCATATGGCATATCGTGCAAGGCCCTCTGCTACAGGCCAGGGGATGAGGGTACAGAGCGGCTTGTGCACACAGTGCATGTTGCAAGGCCACTCCACTGCAGACCAGGCAGCAAAGGGAGGGGTTAGGGGGGAAGGTTAATTTCTGAATGGCCTAGAAAAAAATTGTTTCATCTCTGGAGGTAGCAGCCATTCCCATCCCTTAAAATTTAATTTTGTATGGGGAAAATAATTAAGTATTGAATTGTAAGCTGTGTTTAGTGCAGAGTAATGAAGTAGGTTCTATACAGAATATTATAGATCTTATAGCAATAGCTGTACAGAAATGACAAATACAATACTCCCCTCTGGGAAGACCGCTGGCTTCTCTCAGTCTCTCCCAAGGGACTGTTAAGAAATGTATGGATTTTGGAAGCAGAGGCACAGGTCCCAAAGTTTTCTTTTCTGATGTTTCAATTTACCAAGACTTCAAATAAAGGCTGGGAAAGAAAGAACTTCACTTTTGTGTGTGTAGTAAACACCAAATAATGTGTGCAGTATACTCACTCTGAAAAGTTCAGAGTCCAACTTCATCAGTTGTTACAGTGGTTTTCAATGTGTGGCTTCAGTCTATTTTCCTTGGTATAAACGTAGCTGCAAGTAAAAACTTTCACTGGTGTATGCTATATTCAACAATGTCAATTGTGTGCAGTATACTCACTCCGAGGTAAAACGGAATCTGGCTCCTCACAAGATGATTGCAACGATTGTTTGGCAGTTTTCATAAAGCAGCAGCAAATATTTGTTGTATATAACAAACATTTATTTAAAACATGTCTCAGCAACAAGTATAAAATAGCTCTATGCGTTTCAACGAAACACTCGTCTTTTTCAAGAGCAGTAAAAGTTGAAAAGTGCTGCTTTTGATAGAAACAGGTGCTTTAAATACAGGTGATTAATGTTCCACTTCCGGTTTTCCGGAATTATTTCGAAACATGGGAATAAACTAAAAATACTGATGTTTGGCGATTTTAACTTTGTGAGTCCAATTCCGGAAAACCGGAAGTGGTACATTAATCACTTGTATTTAAAGCAATGATAACCACAAATACGGGGCAGCGGATGTAAAAGTTAAAAAGTAACTTTTATTAACAACAATTGTAAAATCCAAATGCAGGAATCAAGAGGCCAGTGCAGCACCGGTCTTACGCGTTTCAGCTTACGCCATCATAGACTGTGCTGCACTGACCTAACAGCCTCACTTTAAATACATTAATTCATGTGATGTCAGATAATACAAAACAGTTAACTCTTTATGAACTCGCTCCTCTGATCTAGACACAATCAACTATATAATCTTATGTTGTACATACACATCGTTATCACTAGGCTACTCTATCATTGTTCAATACACAGTAAGGAAAAGTTCTCTGATACAAATCCTAGATACAAATCCTAGACTTTTGCTTCATATACCACATATGCGGTCAATTAGGCTTTAGACTCCTGCTAAGTCAGCAGACAATGTACACAATATTTAGACTATTTCCTACGGTAAAAATATATATGTATAAAAATAGAGAAATCAAATGTACATATTAACCAGTTGCTAAATTTGTGCCCTTTTAGACAAATATGTATCTTAAATTGGGAGTCATAAGTGTATGTGTACTCTACCTTATAACTTTCTAGGGAACACATTAATACTATAACCAACTACCCCTCAATATTAGCTTTAAGATAATAACAACAGCATTAATCTCATAATACCTTTATGTAAGTAAATTAATACCTCTATATAGTTATAGGAGGAAATGTGTTCTAGTGACATTATATACATCTGGACTTTTTATTACCTTGACTTTTCATTTGCTAAATTATACATCCTATAAGTAACCTAGTTAAAGGAAAGCTAAAATACACTTAATTTACTAAGATCTATCACTATGTATTTCTAAATATCATCTGCTATTCCCAAAAATTGATAAGCTCTGCCTGTATATTCAGACCTTCTGGAGCTCTAGACCTTAATTTAAAAATCCAAAATACCTCGCGTTTTTGCAGCAGCTTTTCCCTATTTCCTCCTCTCCATTTTTGTCTTAACATGTTCTATTATTTGCCAACTTAGTTTATCAGTCTGTTCAATATGAACATACAGTACTTGAAATGTTGTGCCACTTGTGAATTTGGTGAAGGAGATTAACTTCATAGAGATGCTCTTTAATTCTGTCTCTGGCCTCTCTTGTGGTGAGACCTACATATTGTAGTTTTAATTCCAGGCAGGTAACCAGGTATACTACAAAAGTTGTACGACAGTTAGTACATGCATCAATATCATATACCTTTTGCGTTGTCGTTGACTGAAACTGCTTACCTGTTAAGGTATATGTACAGGCTCTGCAGTTCCCAGTGCCACACCTGTAATTTCCTTTACATTGTAACCAGCTACTCACATCTCCTTTCTTTTTCATTGGAACCTCACTAGGGGAAAAGATGTTACCCAAAGTTTTATTTCTCCTGGATACACATTTACATCTATTTTAATCCAAGGATACAATGCTTCATCGTCTTGTAAGATGGGTAAACATTTCTTTATAATAGTAGCAATTTCCTCAAACGGTTTACTATAGTTTGTAACAAAAATGGGTTTATCATCTCCTAAATCTGCATTAGTTCTCTTGCTTCCATAAATCCTATTGCCTCTGTCTAGTTTCTCTACTTCCTTAAAAGCTTTTTCTATAAGCTATTTAGGATAACCCCTTTGTTTAAATCTTTGTCTAAAGTTATCTGCTTCTATAACATAGGCTTCGTATGATGAGCAGTTCCTCTTGAGTCTTATAAATTCTCCTTTCAGTATGCCATATCTCGTATGCTTTGGATGCATACTTTTTGAGTGTAATATACTATTACCTGCTATTTCTTTTCCATGGAGATAGGTTTCTATCCTCTTATGTGGGATATTCCCTTCCAAAACAAGATCTAGATATTCAATCCTTTCAGAGTTGATTACTGTAGTGAAAGTCCCATACTGTTGTTATTCAATCTCTCTGCAAAGATCTTACAATCAGATAGTGAACCCTCCCATACAAACAAAAGATCATCAATGTATCTTTTATAATACATAATTCTTCTCTTCAGGGGGGAGTCCCTCCCATATTCATAAGATAGCTCCCACCACCCCATATATAGGTTGGCAAAAGCTGGTGCAAAAGTTGCACCCATTGCTGTCCCTCTTTTCTGTAGGAAGAACTGCCCCCCAAATGAGAAGTAATTATGTATCAGCAAAAATGTCAAAACTCTCAGTACATAGTTTTTATAATCTACTGCATAATTAGTAAATTTATTAAAAAAATGACTTACTGCCTCAATTCATTTATCTAAGGGTATGCTAGAATAAAGGCAAACCACATTTACTAACATCCAAATGTGGTTCTGTTTCCATTCCATACTCCCAACTTTACTCAAAAGTTGTTTTGTATCCTTAAGATAGGAAGACAATATTCTTACTAGCGTTTGCAATATCTTTTCCATCCATTCTCCCAAAGGCTCTAACAAGGACCCAATTCCAGAAACTATCGGTCGCCCTTGTACATTAGTCAACAACTTATGAGTCTTTGGGAGGTTGTTTTGAGCCAATGTTGGCTAACTACTCACAAACAGAAGAGGTTTATGCTACTTTGTAAGTAAAGAGCTACTTTGTTTTTTATCAAAATATGAGGAGCACTATCGTTGTGAGCATGTGTTAATTCCTGAGCATGTGATACATTTTATTGTGAATATAGTCTCTACATTTAGAATTTTCCTGCATCCTTACCATTACTTTTTACATTGTTAGAATGTTTACATTTCCTACCATTACATATTTATAATAGTCAGGTATATATGACTGTTTGGTGCATATTAAAATCATCCTTGAAACTGCACTCTGTATTTGTAACAACTATGGGCTAGATTACAAGTGGTGTGCTATCTTGTGTAAGCCATATCAGGTTTATCGTAACTGTTTGAGCGTGTCAGATAGAGCGCACATTTTTTTGCATTCCTATTGGTTGATTTGCATGTTCAAATTCAAATCAGCCAATAGAATGAAAATTTTAATTTCATTCTATTGGCTGGTTTGAATTTGAACATGCAACTCATCTAATAGGAGTGCAAGGGTATCCCTAAATAAAAGTGGTACCTCACATTCCAAATTCAGTGTGCGTCTGATGACCGCATGCAGAGGACCTCTGTATTCCAGCTCTGAAGATGAAGACCACCGCTGCCGGGATGAAGATAGGAAGATGAACCGCTGCCGGGATGAAATAGGACCACTGCCGGAATGTTTTTGGGGAATCGGGGGTTAATGTTAGAGGGTTATCATTTTTTTTAAAGAAAAAGATTGATCACTTTAGGGCAATGCCCTACAAAAGGCCCTTTTAAAGGCTATTTGTAGTTTAGTTTTAGAATATTTTTTTTTATTTATTTTGGGGTGGGTTTTTTATTTTGGGCTTTTAGAATAGGTATATATTTAGAATAGGCATTTTTTGTAATGCTAGTGTTAGTTATTTTTTGTAATGTTAGTGGTTTTTTTGTATTTTTGTAATGTTAGAGATTTTTTTTTTAATGCTAGGTTTTTTTTAAGTAATGTAATAGTTTTTTTTTAGATAAGGTTAGTTTTTTATTTTTAACTGTAATGGTAGTTTTTTTTTTTTAGTAATATTAGTTTTTTTTTTTAAAGGTAAGTTTATATTTTTTTAAAGGTAGTTTTTTTTATTTTTATTAAAAAGCTAGGGTTAGTCTATTTTAGGTTAACTTAGGGGTGTTCGGTTAGGAGGTATAGATGTTAGTGGGTCACTTTGCATTGGGGGGGCTGATGGTTTAGGGGTTAATAGTGTAGTGCAGACTTTGCAATGTGGGACTGGCGGTTTAGGGGTTAAGTTTAGGGGTTAATAGTATAGAAGCTTACTTTACTGTAGGGTGTGTGGCGGTTTAGGGGTTCATAGTATAAAGAGGTAGTTTGAAATGTAGGGGGGTGGCGGTTTAGGGGTTCACAGTGAAGTTTAGTGCAACTGTTTCATCTGGACAAACTCTTTATGCAACCTTTCAGGTTGCGTAAAAAGTTTGAGTGGTAAATGTGATTGCATTCATACAATCACATTCACTTTCAACTTGTAATACGAGCACATATTACTGCTCAACTAAATTACCCCAAGTTTGCACAAATGAATTTGTGGTAATTTGAACAGCACACCACTTGTAATATGGATTTGAGCGTAAAGAACACTGTGATCGCATTTACACTCGCACTAACAATACAATCTGTAACGGTACCAACCGGATACCAAGGGTTAACACCAGGGAACAATGTCCTGCATAGGGAATCAGCAATTCACAACCCAGCCAGTTTTCAGGTTTTTAAACAGAATGACTTTTATTAAGGCTCATATGCCCAGTATTAATGCAGGTCTGACCCCCCCCCAGAAGGGGGGTTGAAAGACTGTTGTACATTGAATGGAGGGAACACGCCCTTTTACATGATACAATAGAATACCTTGCTCAAGCTGATAACAATTTAAACACAGACACACACTTGGCTTTCCTTATCATCTAGGGTCTGCTCTCTGAGGTTGATTAAACAATGGACTGTGTATCAATAACATTAATGACAGTGCACAATAGCTGAACACAGTTAACTCTTTCAGTGCTGACAGAAGGGTCTGTCACATCTACATAGCACAATATACAGCCTATAGACAACCTTTCTTATGTTATAGTCCAGAAGTGGCTAGGTTTGCCACAATGCTCCCCCAGAACCAAGCCGGCATACACAGTCTGATCCCAACGGATCGGCTTGGGGATGTCCGGGGCAACAACTTTCGGCTCAAGTAAGCTACGGGGTGTTCTCCGCCATCTGCTCCAACTTGGCTCAGTACTGCCCCCACCCCAAACATGGAAGCGTCTCTTCCCGGAGGGACTGGGCTTGGGTAGTCACAGGGTTAACATCAGCGGGATCCATGGGAGCATAGGCAGAAACAAGGGGGGCCAAGTCATTTCCAAGGAGAACATCAGCAGGTAAGTCCTTCTTGACCCCCACATTCACAAGTCTAGCGCCCACTCCCCAATCCAAATGTACCCTGGCAACAGGTAGGCGGAACACAGTGCCCCCTGCTACCCTCACAGCCACAGTGTCTCCAGTGTGCTGTTTCTCAGGCACCAAGTTCTCTTGAAGCAAGGTCATGGTAGCACCAGTATCCCGTAGACAACTGACCTCCTTCCCATTCACTTTAACCCGTTGCCGGTTATTCCGGTGGGCAGCTTGCACGGGGTCTGCTTCATGTAGGCTGCCCCAGCATTCTGGCGCCTCTACGTAGCGGGCCACAGGCTGAGGATTATGTGGGATTCCGCCAGCGGGTCTTCTCCAGGACTGTGCTTGATTCGCTGCGTTTAGGGGACACTCTGGTCTTTTGTGCCCTAGTTGCTTACATCCAAAGCACCGAATAGGTTGTGAGTAGCCCCGCGAATTGAACCGGGCTCTCTGAGGGTAGTTCGTGGCCGGAGGCCGTGTGGTATAGCGGTGCGCCTGGGGTTGGTAACTGGCAGCTGCTGGGGTGACTGGGGGTCTGTACTCCACTCTAGCAGTGGGCAATCGGTATACTGCTCCCCCTGCCCCTCGTACTGCCACGGATCCGCCAGTGGGTGCTGTATCCGGCACCAAATGGGGAGCTATCAGGGTTAAAGTAGCTCCCGAATCCCGAAGTCCCTGGACCGACATCACCTCATGCAGAATTCCCAGGGGTTCCTCGGCTTGGGTGCTCAACACCTCATGAGCGGCTGGCTCCGTTTGGTAATGGTGAGCAGCCGCCCTTGGGGCCAGGTTCTGTCTGACCTGGTTCCAAGCTTGTCTGCTCCGATTTTGGGTGCACTCACGTGCCATATGTCCCCACTGCTTGCAGGTGTGGCATTGTATATTAGCCCGTCCGTTGTTAGGCTGTAGTCCATGGTGCCTCCTGGCATCAAAATGCTGGTCTGCTAATCTGGCTGCTTCGGTTAAGGTGAGGGGTTTTCGATCTCTCACCCATTCTTGGGCTTCTGGGGACAAGCCGTTAAAGAATTGCTCCAACAGCATCAGTTGTCGCAATTCTTCCATGGTGGTAGCTTGGCTGGCCTGTATCCACCCCTGAGATGCTTGATCCAGCTTGTGGGCCCACTCTGCATGGGAATCTCTTTCTGGCTTGCGCAGGCCTCTAAACTTGCGCCGGTATGCCTCTGAGGTAATGGCATATCTTTCCAAGATCGCTCTCTTCACTTTAGCGTAATCCTTGCTGTCCTCCCTGGGTACAGCGCGATACGCTTCCGCTGCCCTACCGGCTAGCTTGCCTGCTAGCACCGGCACCCATACGGACTGCTCCAAATCATGTAACTCGCACAGTCTCTCAAAATCCTGTAAATACCCATCAATCTCATCCTTCTCCTCACAAAACATTTTAAATGCATGGTATGGGATTTTGGGTCTTACTGGGTTGCTGAGTGCGTCCAAAATGGATTCTGCTCGGGAGGATGCATTCCGCGGACTGTGTGCCATCACGTACTCCTGCACATCTGCCATTACCACGGATAGCATATCCCGTGGTACAGGTTGGGGTAAAAATTCCAGCCTGGTCCTCATTTCCCTCTGGTATAGGGTCTCCTCCATGGCTGCTGGAGGCGTAGCGCTGCGAGCTCTGTCTCCCTCCATCAGCTCAGCAATTAATATAGCCTTGGGTTTGCTGCTGCCTATCTTTCCCCTGGCTTCTAGCAGTTCCTTTTACGTTTGTCTCTTTAGCTTAGAATAATCCATCTCCATTCACTTCGGTCCCTGGTACTCCTTCCATCTTAGTCAGTATTGTAGTAATCCCCCTCTTCCTGAGGTTACTGGCTTGTGTAGTTGCTCTTCTGGGCGATAAGGTTCATTCCGTCGCTTGCCACCAATTGTAACGGTACCAACCGGATACCAAGGGTTAACACCAGGGAACAATGTCCTGCATAGGGAATCAGCAATTCACAACCCAGCCAGTTTTCAGGTTTTTAAACAGAATGACTTTTATTAAGGCTCATATGCCCAGTATTTATGCAGGTCTGACCCCCCCCAGAAGGGGAGTTGAAAGACTGTTGTACATTGAATGGAGGGAACACGCCCTTTTACATGATACAATAGAATACCTTGCTCAAGCTGATAACAATTTAAACACAGACACACACTTGGCTTTCCTTATCATCTAGGGTCTGCTCTCTGAGGTTGATTAAACAATGGACTGTGTATCAATAACATTAATGACAGTGCACAATAGCTGAACACAGTTAACTCTTTCAGTGCTGACAGAAGGGTCTGTCACATCTACATAGCACAATATACAGCCTATAGACAACCTTTCTTATGTTATAGTCCAGAAGTGGCTAGGTTTGCCACACAATCTAACATTTTATGATGTCTAAAAGATCTATGGCTCTGGTAAACCAATCATTTTGTTAGCGGACATAATCTTACTTTAAAGGGACAGTGTACATCAATTTGAAAATAACTGCATGTAATAGACACTACTATAAAGAAGAATATGCACAGATACTGATTTAAAAATCCAGTATAAAACCTTTTAAAAACTTACTAAGAAGCCTCTAGTTTAGCACTGTTGATGAGGTTAGGCAGGGACACCTATTGAAAGGGGCATATGAAAAGACAGATTACACAAACAATAGCAGCAAGAATCTGAACACCTGTGTATACATCTGATACTTTTAGGATTGGTCAGCACAACATTATTAAAAAAAATAAGCAAAAATGTACAGTGTTACAAAAACACTACCATATTGGCTATATAAATGGATAATCTCCAAAGCATTTATGCAAAGAGAAATCTAGTGGACAATGTCCTTTTAATCCTTCAAATGATATTCCTATAATATAGATCTATATTACTATTACTTTCCTCTATATTAAAAGGATGGACATAAATAAAAACACTATCATTTTAACAGGCTCTAAACATCACCCAACATAAAGACTTAGCAGCCCAGAGAACTAATAATGTGTTAAAAGTGATAATAATTTGCTTATTGAGCAATGCATTATGGATTTATTTTTAGCAGTCAATTGCACAGATTTCATATTTTCTGCTGAATCAGTATGAATGCTATAACACTTGGTTTAATTGTCTTTTTTTTGTTTGTTTTTTGTTTGTTTGTTGTTTTTTTTTTTGCATCTTTATCGAAGCTGAATTTGCAGTGAGTGTGAGAAATAATTCACATCCTGCTTCATGACATTATTTTCCACATTTTCCTGCTGAACGTAGAAGGGTTTCTTAACACTACAACTCAAAACTAAAATTCAAACAAATTTAAATGTCTAATTAAATTTATTGAAACATTATAAGCATTTTAACATTATTTAAAATACTAACTCAAACTACATAAACAATAGGTATTTAAAAAAAAAAACATGAGAATAACAACACAAACAAATTTAAAACAGGCCTACAGAGATTTTGTTAGAGTACATTTCATTGCATATGGCTCTAAAATGCTCCAAGGTGCCTAAAGTAGTAGCTAAGTATGTCTCTCAAAAGCAACAGCGCAATTAGACAGTCATTAGTGCCTCATTGTACCTATGATCTGTAAGAATGTGCCGTGTACCCAGTGACGGCTCAGTATTCTATTGAAGAACATTTACTAACACAAGGGAAGTTGTTCAGCTTGATTTGCAAACAAGAGTGTTGTATAGAAGGCACAAGGTTAGGAGTGTGGATTGGTGTGAGAGAGGGTGTTACAGGACTTCATTGTGAACAATAGAAGACCGGAAAAAGAAGCTAATTAAAACATGTCATTTAGTTAAATGGACTCTGTCAGACAAGGCATGCAAGACTTTTTAATGGGACAAAATAGCCTTGGACATAGGAAAGGAGGAAATGCAAACACTGTGACTTGTCTGCTAATGATATCTGGTGAATCTTTACTTATAGAACACAAGACAGGTAGCTGAGAGATAGTATAATGAACAACTTTATGCAGGGGTCTGGGGGGCATTAATCCCTCCTGAATAGTCAATGTAAAGACCAGGAATGATTATTTAGAACTGCTTTTGTTTACACATTTTGTGATGATGGACAGTCATGAGGAAAGACATATGCAAGTAGTGAATTCCTTATGCTTCACTGCAATGGCTTGCATACAAGTAACATCAGCATGCAAATGTGACATCAGTATAAGCTTGCTCAAGTTAAGGGACGGTTTACCCCAAACTTTTGTCTCCTTTAATTTGTTCCCAATAATCCATTTTACCTGCTGGAGTGTATTACATTGTTTACAAATAGATTCTCAATTTATCAAGCCCTGTATGGACCCGTTTTCACCTGTTTCCGCGCGTGTCTTCAGGCTTAAGACTGCTGCTCCTTAACTCGTCCGCCACCTCTGAGGCAGTGGACATTGATAAAACTACTCCTTAGCCTTTATATTGGCATTTGCAATAGCGGATTTAGCCTGTAGTATCCCTACCTTTACGTAAAGTTTCTATACCTAGGTATAGGCTATTGACAAACTATGTAAACACAGCCAGCAGAAGAAATTACCTTCACAGTAGGAGGTGGAAGAGATAAAGTTCTAAAATGCTAGTTTTCAATTGCTCCTTTTAAGTATTGTACAGAGACATCAAGCCAAGCCTATTTTGATGGGCTGTGGTTTCATAGAGCAAATCCAGCTATTTATTTTGCAAGAAGAAGCATACATTAGCAATTACTCATACATTTTATACTCTTCAGCTGGTATAACAAGTCATGGGGAACATATTCAGGGAAAAACTATTTTACAGTGAACTGTCCCTTAAGTAAAAAGTTCCTAAGCCAATTCTTTAAAATTAGGTTATTATGATACTTTTTACATCACAGCTGGGTTGACTTACAGTATAACAATCTCTTCTATTGTTACCTAATGGGACATTGCCCTGTAAAATGTTTTTCCAATGATTTTTCATACCAGCTGCTTAGTATGAAATATATCTGAAATAGCACCTTAATAATTATTTTTCTATATGAAATAGCCGTTTTAAATAATTTAAAATTCAGTCCATTAAAATGAATTGAGCATATGGAAAGCACAGATATCTCTATACACACTTGCATCCTTATCTTATCTCTTTGTCCATACACAAAGGGCGAAATTTTGAGACAGCAATTGAAAATTAACATTTTAATGTGTCACTGCTGTGGGTTTTCGTTTACATAAGGCTAGATTACGAGTTTTGCATTATGAGTAAAAAAGCATCATAACGCTGCTTTTTCACTACCGCTGCTATTACGAGTCTTGTAGGTACAGCGGTCCCGCACACTTTTTTGGCCGTACCGCAAATTAACTTACGCAATTTGCGTAAAGTCTTTTTTTCAATGGGACTTCCATAGCACCGGTATTACAAGCTTTTTTTTGGAGGCCAAAAAGTGAGTGGTACAGCCTATACCACAAGATTCGTAACGCATTCTAAAGTCAGTAGTTATGAGTTTTACGCTACAAAGCTGTAGCATAAAACTCATAACTAAAGTGTTAAAAAGTACACTAACACCCATAAACTACCTATTAACCCCTAAACCGAGGCCCTCCCGCATCAAAAACACTAAAATAAAATTATTAACCCCTAATCTGCCACTCCGGACATCGCTGCCACTATAATAAACATATTAACCCCTAAACCGCCGCACTCCCGCCTCGCAAACTCTAGTTAAATATTATTAACCCCTAATCTGCTGTCCCTAACATCGCCGCAACCTACATTACTATTATTAACCCCTAATCTGCTGCCCCAACGTTGCTGCCACTATACTAAAGTTATTAACCCCTAAACCTAAGTCTAACCCTAACACCCCCTAGCTTAAATATAATTAAAATAAATCTAAATAAAAATTCCTATCATTACCTAAATAATTCCTATTTAAAACTAAATACTTACCTGTAAAATAAACCCTAAGCTAGCTACAATATAACTAATAGTTACATTGTATCTAGCTTAGGTTTTATTTTTATTTCAAGTTTGTATTTATTTTAACAAGGTAGAAGAGTTACTAAATAGTTATTAACTATTTACTAACTACCTAGCTAAAATAAATACAAATTTACCTGTAAAATAAAACATAACCTGTCTTACACTAAAACCTAACCTTACACACCAATTAAATAAATTACATAAATTAAATACAATTACCTAAATTACAAAAAAAACAAACACTAAATTGCACAAAATAAAAAACAAATTATCAGATATTTAAACTAATTACACCTAATCTAATAGCCCTATCAAAATAAAAAAGCCCCCCAAAAATAAAAAAAAACCCTAGCCTAAACTAAACTACCAATAGCCCTTAAAAGGGCCTTTTGCGGGGCATTGCCCAAAAGAAATCAGCTCTTTCACCTGTAAAAAAAAAATACAAACAACCCCCCCAACAGTAAAACCCACCACCCACACAACCAACCCCCCAAATAAAAACCTAACTATAAAAACCTAAGCTCCCCATTGCACTGAAAAGGGCATTTGGATGGGCATTGCCCTTAAAAGGGCATTTAGCTCTATTGCTGCCCAAACCCTAACCTAAAAATAAAACCCACCCAATAAACCCTTAAAAAAAACCTAACACTAACCCCTGAAGATCCACTTACAGTTTTGAAGAGCCAACATCCATCCTCAACTAAGCCGGGAGAAGTCCTCAACGAAGCGGCAAGAAGTCCTCAATGAAGCCAGGAGAAGTCTTCATCCAAGCCGGCAGAAGTGGTCCTCCAGATGGGCAGACGTCTTCATCCAGACGGCATCTTCTATCTTCATCCATCCGGCGAGGAGCGGGTCCATCTTCAAGACATCCGGCGTGGAGCATCCTCTTCTTCCGACGTCTAACGAAGAATGAAGGTTCCTTTAAATGACGTCATCCAAGATGGTGTCCCTTAAATTCCAATTGGCTGAGAGAATTCTATCAGCCAATCGAAATTAAAGGTGAAAAATTCCTATTGGCTGATGCATTCAGCCAATAGGATTGAGCTTCAGGAGAAGTCCTGTAGTCTAGCATGGGAGGAGGTGATGGTAGAAGATGCAAGGAGCAGGTCATTGTTGGATCTTAGGGGGTGGGCTGGAGTATATTTGTTGATGAGTGAGGGCAGGTAGAGGGGGCTGCATTGGTAAGGGCTTTGTAGGTCAGGGTGAGAATTTTGAATTTAATTCTGCTGTGAATGGAGAGCCAGTGAAGGGACTCACAGAGAGGTACAGCAAATACAGAGCATTGGGAGAGGTGGATTAGCCTAGCAGAGGCATTTAGGATGGATTGAAGAGGCGAGAGGCGGGAGAGAGGGAGGCCAGTTAGTAGGTTATTACAGTAGTCAAGTCAGGAAATTACCAGGGAGTGGATTAGCTGTTTAGTAGTTTTAGCACTCAGAAACAGATGAATTTTGGAGATATTGAGTAGGTGGTTGTGACAGGATGAAGAGAGCAATTGGATGTGGGGTTAAAAGGACAGATTGGAGTCAAGTGTAACTTATAGGCAGCGGACTTTTGGTGATGGGGAGATAGTGGTGTCACCAACAGTGATTAAAAAGTTAGACACCGGGGTAGAATTAGAGGGGGGGGATTAGAAGGAGCTCAGTCTTGGACATGTTGGTTTTTAGGGGGTGAGATGACATCCACAAAGAAATGCCAGATAAGCAGACACTGCTGTGAGAAAGAACAGAAGGAGAGAGTGCAGGGGTGGATAGGTAGATCTGAGTATCATCAGCATAGAGGTGATAGTTGAAGCCATAGCTACTGATAAGTTTACCCAGTGAGGAAGTATAAATAAGAGGACCCAGAACTGAGCCTTGAGGTACTCCAACAGACAGAGGCAATGGATAGGAGGAGTCGCCAGCAAAGGAGACAGAAAATGACCTATTAGAGAGATAAGAGTGGATCCAGGAGATGGCAGTGTCAGAGAGCCAAGGGAGCTGAACGTCCGTAGGAGAAGAAGATGGTCAACAATGTCAAAGGCAGCAGACAGGTCAAGTAAGATAAGAATTAAGTAGTGGCCATTGTTTTTAGCAGAAAGAAGATCGTTAGTAACCTTGGTGAGGGAAGTCTCAGTTGAGTGTTGGGGACGGAAGCCAGATTGCAAGGGGTCAAAAAATGATTTGGAGGACAAGAAGTGGGTTAGGCGATCGAAACCTATTTTTTCCAGGACTTTTGAAGCTAGCGGAAGCAGTGATATGGGGCGGTATATATATATATATATATATATATATATATATATATATATATATGTGTGTGTGTTTATTTAATGCTTTTTACATGGGTTTTATTATACTTTTATTCTAGCTCTAACACTTTACTTCAGGTCTCATGTCACACTAATTTTTTAGTTGAGCAAAACACATAACTCACAACTTGTAATATGAGTGATGCCCTAAACTCAGAGAAGTCTGCTGCCACCCAAACCCCCCATTCCTATTTGCCTCATATACATTTCTCACATACAAGCAGCTTTGTAAATTATTTTCTGTCAGCCACCTATACCTGCGTGCTGCTGCTGTGCCATGCACTAATTTATAGGGGCCATGCCTAGTTTTAGGAACTCCCACATAAATGGCCACAACATGTAGTATGCCAATCATATAAAACCCCCAATGATCAAAAGTGCTACGAGGCAGCAAAATATTCCAAAGGATCTGCCAAAAGGCATTTACTATACATGCCATTAGTCGGCGATGCATGATATAGATAACACCCAGCATTGTCACCCATATTGGCGATGTATAGTAAAAGGATCCTTTGAAATATTACTGCCGTGCCTAACCACTAATCCTAAAACCCCTAAACCGAAGTACCCACAATCGCAAACTAACACTACACTAATAAATATCTAAACTGCCACATACCCACCACAAGTACCTATCCTGTTAACCCCTAAACACCCACATACCCACCGCAAATACTAAACTATTAACCCCTATACCACCACATACCCACCACAAGTACTATCCTATTAACCCCTATATCACCACAAACACTAAACTAATAACCCCTATGCTGCCACATAAACCGAACGCAAACTAACCTAACACCTAACCCCCCTTTAAACTAAACTGCCTAAGTTACAATAATAAAGTTAAACCTAAACCACCACAATTCCAAATGCAATCTTACCCTACTCTACCTAACACATAACCTCCCCTCTAAACTAACCCCCACTCTAAACTAAACCTCCCTCTTAACTAAACCCTCTAAATTACAATAAAAAAAAATCTAAGTCACAATAAAGAAAAAATAATCTAAGTTACATAAAAAAATAAACTGTGGTATCCCAATAAAAGAAAAAAAAAACACCATTATACCTAATACTAATCTACATGTCCCATAAAATAATATACCCTCCCCAAAAAACAAAAACAAAACTAAACCCTAACACTAAAATAAAGTACAAAAGACCTTAAAAGGACCTTTTGTAGGGCATTGCCTTAAAGTGATTTCAGCTCTTTTGCATAAATAAAAATTACAAAAACCCCCTCTACATTACAAGTAGCCCCCACCCCTCAAAATATCAAAATCTACCTAAAAATCCTATTCTAGAAAAGTGAAAATAAAAAAAGCCTATTCTTAAAAATAAATTTGGAGTGTGCCTACACCGAAACCAATTTTATTTTCAGTGAGCACGCTGTCTGCGCTGTGTAGGCCCACTTCAAATAGCCCCCCCTGGCCGAAGCAAAATGCAGATGAGCGGTGATGACGTCACACTCCCATTGACTTCTGTGAGAGAGACATTGTTGCTTGCCGGCATTGCTCGGACACACCCCTTTTCTTTAAATATCTCAACTGCAAATATTCGGTATTCATTCTGTTTTAAACTAAATGAATATTGAATAGTGCAGCAAACTAATTTTTCCGAATATTAGTTACTAATGATTTGCCCAAAACTAATTATTTGCTGCTGCACATGTCTATATATATATATATATATATATATATATATATATATTATATTATATTATATACGTTACGGGTAAAGTCACATATCCGAGTAATCCTAGGATTACCCGGGTGAAACTGACATTACCCCAGCGGCTGTGGATAAAGCCCGATGTAAGATCATACATTGGCCTTTACCCAGGTAATCCTAGAATTACCCTAACGCATCTGGGTAAAGCTACCTGCTTAAATGCTTCTGGATAAAGCTACCTGCCTAAAGTTTATCACAGCGCTCATAACAGCTAGAGAACCTAGGGCGCGATCAAATATACGGCGCAGGTTTCGGCGAAAGCATGGGAACCTGCGCCGCCCGTAATTTCACCTCGTACATTGGGGTATTACATATTCTGTGCCGTTAGATGCTTATCTGGAGTAAGTAGGACAAACTGGCGATCTTCCAAAATGTGCGCAAATACACATTTTAATCGTCGCAAGTAACTTACGCCATTATTTTGTCCACGGAAAGTCTCACTAAAGAGTAGTTTTATGCAAATTAGGCTAACACTCGTAAAAATGAACTGCGACTTCATATAAAAATGCGACACGTAATTACGCTATTCAAAATTCATATATAAACTCATGCGCAGCCGCCATTTTCTTCAGTGTGTTTGGATGGTTCGTTGAGCTACAGCACACTACAGTGGAGTGGAGGATTAGTCAGAGTAGAGAGAGAGGCGCAAACAGAGGAGTTAGTTAGGTCGCATTGTTGTTTGATTAAGCTTGTACACTTACACATATTTTTGCATACATACATATACAAATGCACCACACTTTTTTTTTCAATTTTACAGTGTTATAGGTTGAGTGTTTGGTTGTGATTGTGTGTGATTGAACTGGGAGTGTGAGTGTGTGAGTGTGTGTAGTGTGAGGATGGCAGGGAGAGGTAGGGCAGAGTGGAGGAGGGGAGAGAAGCGGCAGGGAGAGGAGTATTGTAGAAGACAGGAGGAGCAGTGGGGTCCCCGTCAGGGAGTAAGTGGAGTGGGGAGAGGGAGAGCTAGAAGGGATGATGGGAGGGGAGATGCCCGAGAGCCCCAGAGACCAGGCACATCTAGGAGAGGGACAGAGGGTGCACATGGGGACAGAAAGGGGGAGGAGGGAGAGGATAGGGAGGAATCCACACCAGGGACATCACAGGGAGCAAGCCAGGTGTCCATGGAGGATGAGAGGCTGAGATGTCCCAACTTCTCGTTTGATGAAAATGTTGCCCTAGTCCAGGCCATCATGGACAATTACAGTGCCCTCTTTTGGCAGGAGAGGGGCAAAGGCAGTGCCAAAAGGCGAAAAACAGCATGGCTGGCGGTAGAGGATGCCATCAACAGTGTGGCCCCGCAGACAAGGACTGTTGAGGGCCTTAAAAAGCGGTAGAATGACTGCAAGAGGCGGGTGAAAGAAAAGATGGGGCAGGAAGCTATGCACCAGAGGGGAACAGGTGGTGGACATAGAATATAACACCTGGCAGGAGATGATACGCAGGTCCCTGAGTATCACAGCAGTCCGTGGACTTCCAGGGGCTCGTGACTCAGGGGCTGCAACCACAGCACATCATGCTGGTGAGTAACATCCCACACACCAGTATTATATGTATTTGAGATATTACATCCTTTAATATCACACATTCATGTACACAATGAGGAGCATGGTATTTGGCCTACTAACAAAAACATCTACAATTATATTTGACATTAATGCTACTTAACACAATGCAATTCATGATATGAGGTGGAATAGTGCAATACTAACATGTCTCAGAGTAACACAGGCCACAAGCCACATGTAGAGTTTTCAGTAAATGGACACTATAGCCATCACAATACTTTTAGCTCAAGAAAGCAGGTTCTGTGCCTACATCAGGCTAAAGTAAATTGTGTGACCATAGTGTCACTTAAAGAACACATTTTTTCCATCATTGACATGTACACATAACTATTGTATGAAACACATACCTGTATACTGCGCATATTAAAATCCCTCATAGCACAAATGACAATGTGCACATGCATGTTATAGAGTTTGACATGAGAATCAGTTTAGGCCCTAGTATGTATCAATGTACATTGTATGCCCACATGGACATATGTCTGACTGTACTAATCCCTCTCATCATTTGACTCCTCCACAGAACCTCATGTAATGAGGATACAAACAGGCATGCAGCCACCACCAGTCACAGGCATGCAGCCACCACCACCAGTCTTCAAGCATGCAGCCACCACCACCAGTCTCCAGGCAAACACATGAACTGTATGCTCCCTGGAATGAGCAGGGTTGGATGGCTTCAGTTGAGGAGTTGAGGAGTTATGCCACCACCATTGCATATGACCCCTGGCAAGATTCCTGGCCAGAGGAATATTCTTCTTTTGGCTTTGAGGGGGAGCCAAGACAGCCACAAAGGGTCCATGTATTTACCACCTCCAACACAATCTCAGGCCAGTCATGGCTTTTACCCACAGACTATGTCACAAGAAGTGCCAACTGGACAGGCTGAGTGGTCACACACTGGTCATCAGTGGGACTATCAATCCACCCCGAGAGCTCCACCATCCTCATCACTTGGGAGAGCTCCATCATCTGCAGATGAAAATATAGCTGAAATTACTCAAGCACCAGCAGATGCAGCTGAACCTGTCCCAACAGAACCAGCAGATGCAGCTGAACCTGTCCCATCAGAACCAGCAGATGTAGCTGAACCTGTCTCAACAGAACCAGCAGATGCAGCTGAACCTGCACCTTAAGCAACTGGAAGCCCTGCTGCTCAAGAGCCTGTGGATGCATTGTATTCTCCCCTGGGTGAGGAATACATTGCACTCCAGAGGAGGCTCATAACAAGCTCCGAGAGCAGACAAAGAGGCCAAGAGAGGTTCCACAGGAGCCAAGAGAGGTTCTTCAGGAGCCAAGAGATGTTCTTCAGGAGCCAAGAGACTTTACACAAATGTAGCATAGAGCTGCAGAGGGACATGGCATCATCATCAAGTGGAAGTGTTCAAAACCAGTCACAGATGATGCGAATTCTGTTTGATATGCAGATGCAGATGGACAATAGATGGCAAGAACAAAATCAACTCTTGGGTGT
This sequence comes from Bombina bombina, assembly GCF_027579735.1. Lineage (NCBI taxonomy): Eukaryota > Metazoa > Chordata > Amphibia > Anura > Bombinatoridae > Bombina > Bombina bombina. The sequence goes on along the minus strand of NC_069499.1, from coordinate 1,260,419,891 downwards.
GTTGTTTTTTTTTTTTTTGTGTTGGTTGAGCACTTTACACACCAGCAGGACACTGCCTCCAGCCTATCATCTGTGGCCAGCACACCAGCAGAAACATCAGAATCTTCTCAAACCAAGAGAACAAGAAAATCCACTACAGTCACCTCAGCTCCCTCATCCAAGAAGCCAAAAAAGAAATAAATATTCTTATAGTTCACCATAAATCTTGTCCTCTGTTATTTAACATATAATTGTCATCCACATCCATGTGAGGTGTGTTTTAGTACACTAATATTGTTAAAACATATAATATGACCTGTGTGGAAATGGCAAAAAAATGTAATATTATCATGTTTATGACATATTCATGTTCTATAAACCACATCACATAGTTGTGTATGAATGATACATATAGTAATATTCACTTATAAGATGTAAATCAAGGTTTCTCACATCCAATATAAATTGACACATGGGTATGTATATATATATATATATATATATATATATATATATATATATATATATATATATATATATATATATATAAAAATAATAATGTATTTACAGAAGGTGTGAACATAAACATCCATTTTCATTCTTCTTAATGATAGTCAATAAATCATAGTGACCTAAACATAAATTAAACAATTGAGACATTTTCAGTAATTAGGGTGGTTAAGGGAAGTGGCGGGGATGTAGTAGTTTCACTTACATGCAGTGGAAATCCGCAGTATGTAATTCTGCAAGACATGATATATACACATGCAATGGTTGGTGAGGTACAGTCAAACATAATTCATGTGAATGTTACGGTTTACTGTATTTATGAACAAGTAACTTACAGGTGAAGTATTCACGGATGACAAAGTCCCTCACTTCATTCCCCCTCAGTATCCCCCTGTCCACATCCTCAGGTACAGGAACCAGCTGCTGATCTTGGTCTGGTTCTATGTCCCCCAATATACGTGTGTCCACAGCAATGTTATGTAGAATACAACATGCATTGACAATGGAACACACTTTGTTGGGGTTATACTGTAACTCTCCGCCTGTCAAATCCAGACACCTGAATCTGGTTTTGAGTCGGCCAAAGCTCCTTTCTATGACATTTCTGGTACGTATGTGGACCTCCTGGTACCTGAGTTGTGGCTCTGTAAGGGGGTGTACCAAGGGGGTTAACAGCCATGGTCTGCAGCCGTACCCTGCGTCACCTGTCATGTAACATATGTATTTTGATTACTACAGGTTCATCATGTGCTTAAAGGGACATAACATGGATTTCATTTAAAAGATATATTTTAAAAAAAACATTAAATTGGTGCATTGTAAGCAATCTACTTTTATGCCAGGATTAGTGTAGACAAAATTCTATTTTCATGATTCAGATAGAACATGCCATTTTAAGAAAATGTCCTTTTAAGTGAAAAACTATTTATAGTATACTGTCCCTTTAAAGGGACATGAAACACACATTTCTTATTTCATGAGTTAAAAAGAACCTGCATTTTTATTCAACTTTATAATTTACTTCTATTATGTAATTTGCTCCATTCTATTGATATAATTTGCTGACAAGCATATTAGATATGCTCATTAATTGCTGATTGGTGGCTGCACATAGATGCCTCATATGATTGGCTCATCTATGTGCATTGCCATTTCTTAAACAAATGATATCTAAAGAATAAATCAAATGAGATAATAGAAGTAAATTGTAATGTTGTTTAACATTGTATTCTCTATCTGAAACATGAGATAATTATTTTGTGTTTAGTGTCCCTTTAGTAGAAATATACAGACAGAATGAAGGTAGGGCATAATTACTCACCAAGCAGCCAACCTCCCGAGAGTGTGCCAGATTAAAAAAGCTGGAATAAGGAGGTCTGGCGCAGGATGTAGGAATCATGGGCACTCCCTGGAAAGCCTGCATACACATGTGTGAATTTCAGAGTGGTATCGCAGATCATCTGGCAATTCAAGGAGTAAAACCCTTTCCTGTTAATATAGAGGAATGGCTCCTCATGTGGGGCCACAATACACACATGTGTGCAATCAATTGCCCCCATGACATTGGGAATACCCCCCAGTCGATAGAAGCCTTGTTTAAGACTGTTCCATTCCTGGGGGGGTACGGGGGAAATGAATGTATAGCTGTGTCTGGTTATCTAGAGCAATCAAAATCTCCCCTAGGAGCCTGGAGAAGGTGGACTGCGCTAGACCAGACACAAGGCCCTCTGTTGACTGGAATGAGCCGGATGCCAGGAAGTGTACAACACACAACTTCTGCATACCAGTCAGAGCTCGGTTCCTATTCGCTTGAGGGTCAATATCATCCTTCAAGACCTCATATAGGTCAATGAGGCTTGCAGAAGTCAAGCTATACTTTTCCCTGACCTCCCCTTCTGTCATTCCAAACAGGGTGACCCTAACCCTGTGTATCCTTGGTGCCCTTGCTCTTCCCCTGCTGGTGCTGACATCTTATAGGCCCTGCTGGCCTATGACCAGCTGCAGCAACAACAGCAGCAGGGGCAGCACCAGGAACAGGGACAGCAGCGTGAGGAGCAGGGACAGTAGCAGCAGCAGGGACGGCTACAGCACCATGACCAGGGATCTCAGCAGCAACTATAGCATCCGCAGGTATATCCTCCACAACAGGGGCTTGTAGGGCTTCCAGCACCCCTTGTGCCCCATGATGCTGTCTCTCTACGTATTGGAGATAAAGCAGGGGAAACATAGTGGCTAATGAGGGTGCGCATTGCCAGGTGTTTGAAGGCTGCAGGTGAGAGGTTGTGCTGTTTGTGATTAGTTTGATACAATTGCAGGGGCAGGAATTATAAATGCTTAGAAGAGGTTTAACTGTTTGAGATTTGCGGCTGATATGTATGTGATTGCGCATACAGAGAGTTACGTTGGTTTTTTAGTCAGTGCAAGGGTTGCTGCGCCTGCAATTTGTGGCGAGATGAGAATGGAGTAGATTTTCTGAATTCTGCACACGGAAGTCCTTACGCTGTATACTGGATACCAAATTGCGCGTCTGTTCTATGTTAGTCTATGGGTAAAAAAAATACGTCCGACGGGTGAAATATACACGCGTAACTTGTATGCTATGCCGTATATGTAATACCAAAATCAGGTAAAAACTGGCGTCGCCGGCTTTTGTGGGCGACGCTGCATTTGTAATGGAGGCCCTAATCTTTAACCACACATATATACGGTGCACTGTAATTCTCCCATCTTTACATTTTTTTTGCCTCTGTCTGGGGGGGGGTTCAAGGTAAAGGAAAAAAAAGATAGTAAAGATGGGGAATTACAGTGCAAGCATTAGCTTTATCCAAAAGTGTTTGTGTAATCCTAGGATTACCCAGGAAAAGCCCAATGTATGGACTTTATCTATGTTGTATTGTATTGTCTGTTTCTGTAATTCTCCCTAATGACCTGCACCCTGGCAAGCCCGGGGTTAACTGCCTGTGACTCTGCAGATAGAGGAGCTTTATGTGAGTGTGTTAGCAACCAAAGCTGAGCCTGTTTGTGGGTCATGGGATGTGTACCCAATTCGGTCTGGATGTGCTGTCCTTATTCCTTTTTTTGCTTATATATACATACATATATATGTATATATATACACACACACACACACATATATATATATATATAGGTATCCAAAACACCAGATCTCGCCCACAGAGGAAAACTGCCTGGGTGCAACTTTACATAGAATAGTAGCCAGAAAAAATGCACTCTCAGGACTTTCACAAACAAGTTACTTTTATTCCTGTAACGTTTTCGGAGGTCTTGCAAGACCTCCGAAAACGTTACAGGAATAAAAGTAACTTGTTTGTGAAAGTCCTGAGAGTGCATTTTTTCTGGCTACTATATATATATATATATATATATATATACACATACACACACACACACACATATATATATATATATACATATTTACATATATATATACAGTGGGACCTCGGTTTACAAACGACTCAGTATACGAAATTTCGGTTTACGAATTCAAAATCTTGAAAAAAATTGTCTCGGTTTACGATTTTTTTTCGCAATACGAAACAAATGTTCCGGGTTTGCCCCTCGGTTTACGATTTTTTTTCGCAATACGAAACATGTGTCCCGGTTTGCCCCTGCATACTGAAGTGTGGGTAGCAGTTGGAGAGGTTTTGGAGCCATTTGCAGCAAGTTGTTGAGCCTTTTGGAGCCATTTGCAGCAAGTTGTTGAGCCCTTTGGAGCCATTTGCAGCAAGTTGTGGTGCCTTTTGGAGCCATTGGAGCCATTTGCAGCAGATTTTGGTGCCTTTTGGAGCCATTGGAGCCTTTTGCAGCAGGTTTTGTAGACTTTATTTGACTTTTTCTCTCACCTCCGGAACACATTAATTGGTTTTCAATGCATTCCTATGGGAAACCGTGTTTCGGTTTACGAATTTTTCGCAATACGAAACGTCCCGGAGAACGAATTAAATTCGTAAACCGAGGTCCCACTGTATATATATATATATATATATATATATATATATATATATATATATATATATACGCACACACACACATATATATATATATATATATATATATATATATATATATATATATATATATATATATATATAAACGTACACACACACACATATATACAGGGAGTGCAGAATTATTAGGCAAGTTGTATTTTTGAGGATTAATTTTATTATTGAACAACAACCATGTTCTCAATGAACCCAAAAAACTCATTAATATCAAAGCTGAATAGTTTTGGAAGTAGTTTTTAGTTTGTTTTTAGTTATAGCTATTTTAGGGGGATATCTGTGTGTGCAGGTGACTATTACTGTGCATAATTATTAGGCAACTTAACAAAAAACAAATATATACCCATTTCAATTATTTATTTTTACCAGTGAAACCAATATAACATCTCAACATTCACAAATATACATTTCTGACATTCAAAAACAAAACAAAACAAATCAGTGACCAATATAGCCACCTTTCTTTGCAAGGACACTCAAAAGCCTGCCATCCATGGATTCTGTCAGTGTTTTGATCTGTTCACCATCAACATTGCGTGCAGCAGCAACCACAGCCTCCCAGAAACTGTTCAGAGAGGTGTACTGTTTTCCCTCCTTGTAAATCTCACATTTGATGATGGACTACAGGTTCTCAATGGGGTTTAGATCAGGTGAACAAGGAGGCCATGTCATTAGATTTTCTTCTTTTATACCCTTTCTTGCCAGCCACGCTGTGGAGTACTTGGACGCGTGTGATGGAGCATTGTCCTGCATGAAAATCATGTTTTTCTTGAAGGATGCAGACTTCTTCCTGTACCACTGCTTGAAGAAGGTGTCTTCCAGAAACTGGCAGTAGGACTGGGAGTTGAGCTTGACTCCATCCTCAACCCGAAAAGGCCCCACAAGCTCATCTTTGATGATACCAGCCCAAACCAGTACTCCACCTCCACCTTGCTGGTGTCTGAGTCGGACTGGAGCTCTCTGCCCTTTACCAATCCAGCCACAGGCCCATCCATCTGGCCCATCAAGACTCACTCTCATTTCATCAGTCCATAAAACCTTAGAAAAATCAGTCTTGAGATATTTCTTGTCCCAGTCTTGACGTTTCAGCTTGTGTGTCTTGTTCAGTGGTGGTCGTCTTTCAGCCTTTCTTACCTTGGCCATGTCTCTGAGTATTGCACACCTTGTGCTTTTGGGCACTCCAGTGATGTTGCAGCTCTGAAATATGGCCAAACTGGTGGCAAGTGGCATCTTGGCAGCTGCACGCTTGACTTTTCTCAGTTCATGGGCAGTTATTTTGCGCCTTGGTTTTTCCACACGCTTCTTGCGACCCTATTGACTATTTTGAATGAAACGCTTGATTGTTCGATGATCACGCTTCAGAAGCTTTGCAATTTTAAGAGTGCTGCATCCCTCTGCAATATATCTCACTATTTTTGACTTTTCTGAGCCTGTCAAGTCCTTCTTTTGACCCATTTTGCCAAAGGAAAGGAAGTTGCCTAATAATTATGCACACCTGATATAGGGTGTTGATGTCATTAGACCACACCCCTTCTCATTACAGAGATGCACATCACCTAATATGCTTAATTGGTAGTAGGCTTTCGAGCCTATACAGCTTGGAGTAAGACAACATGCATAAAGAGGATGATGTGGTCAAAATACTCATTTGCCTAATAATTCTGCACACAGTGTATATATATATATATATATATATACACACACATACATACATATATATAAATATATTTTAACCTTTAAAAAAGAGAGATAAATGAAAGAGGTACAATTAAACCTCTTTCCTAAAGTAACGGAAATCAGCACGCTTTTAGCATTAAACCATAAGTTCTTTTATTGTTCATATACATGCATCTTCCAGACATATAAGTACATCTACGTGCTTATTGAAACCATTTACTAAACATGTCCCTTTAAGACCTTATAGCATATTTAAATAGGCACATATCTTCCATTGCTCATACCGGATTGTTAATCTCAGTTTTAAAGCAAGGATAGTTCATCATCCATAAAGATAATATAGAGCATGCAATTTTAAGCAACTTTCTAATTTATTCCTACTATCAAATTTTCTTCATTCTCTTGGTTTCTTTATTTGAAAAGCAAGAATGTAAGTTTAGATGCCGGCCCATTTTTGGTAAACAACCTGGGTTGCCCTTGCTAATTGGACAGCACCAATAAACAAGTGCTCTCCATGGTGCTGAACCAAAAATTGGCTTGCTCCTTAGTCTAGATGCCTTAGTTTTCAAATAAAGATAGCATGAGAACGAAGAAAAATTGATAATAGGAGTAAATTAGAAAGTTGCTTAAAATTGCATGCTCTATATGAATGAAAAAAATTTAGGTTCAATGTCCCTTTAAATGCTTTATCATTAATCAGAGCTGTTTAACACACTCTGACATGTTGCTTCCCATGGGCTGTTACAAATTTTGCTTGCAGGCTTACAAAGTACAGCCAGTGACCGGAGTACACAACTGCTCTTACGGTAAAGCTGCACCTGCTAGCCTTACTCCTCTTACCGGAGCAGCGGTTACTCAGACCATCAGTAGCTTAGATCTCCAAAAAGTTCTGCTCTCATGATAAACAGTCTCCCTGCTTCTCACAGATGCAGGTCTTTCCAGCGTGCTCTTAGGTCTGTTGTCTCTGCCCTTTGCTCACTGCAACCAGGTGTAGTGTTTCCAAGCAGGCATACAATACAGTCCAGGGGAGTTTCAATAGTAATAAAAAGCCCAATTTTTCTTTGCTTTTAAGGCTATTTTAGCATGTGGGGACTGCCTTCCTCGGCTCCTAAATAGGATGATGCTGTGTTTCAAAGTGCCATTAGAATAGCATATAAGGTCTCAGCAAACCAACACCATGTACGTTTCACCCTTTGAAATTATCAAGCTGGGGCTTCATCAGGGCTCTATTGCTAGACAAAAAGTCACACAATTAGCCCCTGCACTCGGCTGTGGGAAACAAACAATTCACTCCTTCATATAAGACTGTAGCCGTGAGAAACACAGTCCTCCCCAGACAAACACTACTATTATTTTCAGCAAAAGTTCAGCTCAGAGACACAGCATGTAAACACAATGCAATATATTGGAAAACGTAAAGCGGACTTACTAGAGATGATGCTTCTGTGTAGAGAGCAGCTCCCTGCTTCACCGCCGCTGTCCCACTATTGCTGGGTTTGTCCTTCCGGTTCAGACTCCGGGTTACCGGTCAGAGGAATCCCGCTGTAAGTGTGTTAGGAGAGCCCTATGGAACGGTCATATTGCAGCATAGAAGAAAAAGGGAATTTCCAGACCAGCTCCTCCTCTCACTCTTTATTCCAAATAAACAGCACAAAAGTTTGACTATATCAAAGCACCTACAGGCATGTATTAAAACACAGGTTATGACAGGTACCCCCTCACATCTGACGCGTTTCGGAGGTGTCCGTAATCATAGATAGTTGTGTGAGATACCTTTCTAATTTTATATTTGTACCTGTGACTGTGATTGGATGACTTCCTACACACCCCTCTACATACAATTGGTTAACCCCTACACCTGGCAATTAGTTTAGGATTACTTTGTAAGAGCTAGTTATTTATATCTGGCATTCACTCATGCAATAGGCTTATTTTTATTATTATTTTAAATCACTATTTAAATTCGTAAAGTTATGTATATGTATATATACGCTTTAGAGGGCATATTCCCCTATTATCATAGTCTCGCATTGCCGGGATTAACCCTGAGTTGCCTTCGTTGCCCAGACATTGATGTTTTATGCTCACATTATAGGGATTCGTCTCAATATGCTTTGCTACCCATATTTTAGCCTTATTTAGAGCATATCAAGTTAATGTATGTTAGTCAATGACCGTTACATTTACATTTATATATACCTCTCATTAATGGATCTAGCCAATTATCCCTATATTATTAATTCAAAGTATTTTATTATAAACTATGTGGTACAATGTTTTAACAAATTTTAAACCTTAAAGGGATAGTAAACCCAAAAACTTTTTAAATCTTTATTAAAACTTCATTATGTATGTGACATATTTCAAATAAGCACCTGTTAAATTTTTTCACTCGTTTTCTAGTTATTCTAAATCAAATATCTTTATATTGCCAAGCCCATTTTTATCACATTATGTGGACCCTATAATGATGTTCTACCTAGGTAGAAACATCATGGCGGTCCGCATGCGCATATAATTAGTTTAATAGTAACGCATGCGCATTTTGGCCCGTCAGTCCTAGCATGACCGTCACTATTCTGGCACAGGAAGCAGGGCGGACTTCATGATAGTGACATCAACGTTGGTGGGAGTGGCGCACCAGAGCGCTGAAGATTCACGGAACACAAGCACATTGGGGAATCATCTGTGTTATTTTACTAGAGGTAAGTATAATAAGTACCCCTAGGTTAACGAGCAAGTTGATTTGATCTTAGTAAAAGGACGTTACCCTTAGACTATCATTTTTTTAACCCCTAGAAAAACGAGCATGTTTTTTTCTTATAAGGCAGTGACTTATAAGAGTGACTAACCAGCAATTATTTTTAACCCCTAGACTAACGAGCAAGTTGTTTTGTTCTTACAACACTCAGATTAATCGCAAGAGCTGCAAAGATTAAAAGCAATAGCAAATTCTGATGCGACTAAAGTTAATTATTAACATCTGAATTTGCTATTGCTTTTAATCTTTGCAGCTCCTGCGATTAATCTGAGTGTTGTAAGAACAAAACAACTTGCTCGTTAGTCTAGGGGTTAAAAATAATTGCTCGTTAGTCTAGGGGTTAAAAATAATTGCTGGTTAGTCACTCTTATAAGTCACTGCCTTATAAGAAAAAAACATGTTCGTTTTTCTAGGGGTTAAAAAAATGATAGTCTAGGGGTAACGTCCTTTTACTAAGATCAAATCAACTTGCTCGTTAGCCTAGGGGTACTTATTATACTTACCTCTAGTAAAGAACACAGATGATTCCCCAATGTGCTTGTGTTCCGTGAATCTTCAGCGCTCTGGTGCGCCACTCCCACCAACGTTGATGTCACTAAGTATCATGAAGTCCGCCCTGCTTCCTGTGCCAGAATAGTGACGGTCATGCTAGGACTGAGGGGCCAAAATGCGCATGCGTTACTATTAAAGATCTTAGATGAAGAATAATTAGAAAACGAGTGAAAAAAATTAACAGGTACTTATTTGAAATATGTCACATAAATAATGAAGTTTTAATAAAGATTTAAAAAGTTTTTGGGTTTACTATCCCTTTAAGCGTTTTAACAGATATGCTATTAATGAGATATTACCTAGCTTTAAAGAATAAATCTTGTGATCTCCTTGTGAACAACCTTACATTTCAACAAGATCTGTTCTATTTATTATTCCTTGTCCTCAAGGTTATGCTTAATTTATAAGGCCCTGTTTGATTCTTTGTGGCAACAATGTTAGCATCATTTAATGATCTCTTCGTCATAGTGTGTTCAAGTAACTTATAGGGAAATTGAAAATAGAGATAAATTTATAAGTGAATTTTAAAATTAAATTTTAGGATTAATTTTAAACCAGAATTTTAATATTATAATATTAATGTCAAACCAATATTTAGAGGGACAAACATTAGTATTATTTAGATTTATATAGTAATGTATTTTGCCTTATTAAACATCCTCAATGGGAAATAAGTATCTAATTTTGAGATTTTAAGTTTCAAAATTTTGTCTTATTTGTAATTTTAAATTTTAAATTTTGTATTGTATTACATTACATTAGAGAAAAGGGAGATCCATTACTAGGTTACAGTTTGTTTTATTTTATTTTTCCCAGTGATTAATGAGATCCCATTCTGAATTAAACTCACCGGGTGTTCTTGTTCCCAGTTTGAATATCCAGAATGCTTCTCTTTTGTAAAGGAGCTTCTCTCTATCTCCTCTTTGTGGTTGTCTGACATGTTCAATTGCTTGCCAGTTAAAAGATGAAATGTCTTTCTTGTGTACATGTATGAAATGGTATGCCAGCGCTGAACATTCCTTACCACACCTAATGTTACTGAGATGCTCTCTTATACGCGATCTCACCTCTCTCGTAGTGAGCCCCACGTATTGTCGTTTGCAGTATATACATGATAGCAGATATATTATGTAACCCATTGAGCAATTTATACATTGGGACGTTTCAAATCTTTGCCCTGTGGTGTATGACTCAAAGAATTTTGTTACTTTGACTGTATTACATGTTTTGCATAATGGGCTATTGCATTTGTATGTACCCTTATGTATCAGCCATGAGCTTCTCTGTGTTTGACTTGGTATCTTTGTAGGTGAGAGTATGTTGCCTATGGTCATACTCCTGGTATAAGAAAAATTACAACCTTTTTCTATTATGGGTTTCAGTTTCACATCTGCTCTCAAGATAGCCAAGTTCTTTTTGACTATGTCACAGATTTTTGTATACTGATTACTATGGTTAGATACCTAGTCAAACACAGAGAAGCTCATGGCTGATACATAAGGGTACATACAAATGCAATAGCCCATTATGCAAAACATGTGATACAGTCAAAGTAACAAAATTATTTGAGTCATACACCACAGGGCAAAGATTTGAAACTTCCCAATGTATAAATTGCTCAATGGGTTACATAATATATCTGCTATCATGTATATACTGCAAACGACAATACGTGGGGCTCACTACGAGAGAGGTGAGATCGCGTATAAGAGAGCATCTCAGTAACATTAGGTGTGGTAAGGAATGTTCAGCACTGGCATACCATTTCATACATGTACACAAGAAAGACATTTCATCTTTTAACTGGCAAGCAATTGAACATGCCAGACAACCACAAAGAGGAGGAGATAGAGAGAATCTCCTTTACAAAAGAGAAGCATTCTGGATATTCAAACTGGGAACAAGAACACCCGGTGAGTTTAATTCAGAATGGCATCTCATTAATCACTGGGAAAAATAAAATAAAATAAAACAAACTTTAACCTAGTAATGGATCTCCCTTTTCTCTAATGTAATGTAATACAATACAAAATTTAAAATTACAAATAAGACAAAATTTTGAAACTTAAAATCTCAAAATTAGATACTTATTTCCCATTGAGGATGTTTAATAAGTCAAAATACATTACTATATAAATCTAAATAATACTAATGTTTGTCCCTCTAAATATTGGTTTGACATTAATATTATAATATTAAAATTCTGGTTTAAAATTATTATTTTATTATTATCGGTTATTTGTAGAGCGCCAACAGATTCCGCAGCGCTATTAACAAAGGCGAAGTACAAAAAAAAAAAACATTTATAGGGATCAAATGGGTAGAGGGCCCTGCTAAGAGTTGCACTGTTGTAGTCAGCTCTTGAGAAGGTGATCAACAAACAGCTGGACTCTTAAGCTTACATGCTAGGGGGGTTCAGGGGATAGCAATGGAGGAGAGGAACTGGTATAAAGTAAGGTTAGCGTAGGTTGTATGCATCCCTGAACAGTAGAGTCTTTAGGGAGCACTTGAAGCTTTTAAAACTAGAAGAGAGTCTTGTGGAGCGAGGCAGAGAGTTCCACAAGATGGGAGCCAGTCTGGAGAAGTCCTGTAAACGGGAGTGTGATGAGGTGACAAGAGAGGAGGAGAGTAGGAGGTCTAGAGCAGAGCGAAGGGGACGGGAAGGAGAGTATCTGGAGACAAGATCTGAGATATAGGGGGGAGCAGTGCAGTTGAGGACTTTGTATGTCAGAGTGAGAATTTTGTGTTTGATCCTAGAGGCAAGAGGAAGCCAGTGAAGAGATTGGCAGAGAGGTGCAGCAGATGAAGAGCGACTTGTAAGGAAGATGAGTCTGGCAGAGGCATTCATTAAGGATTGTAAAGGAGCTAGGCGGTAGGTGGGGAGACCAGAGAGGACAGAGTTGCAGTAATCGAGGCGGGAGAGGATGAGAGAGTGGATTAAAATCTTAGTTGTGTCTTGTGTAAGGAAGTGTCTAATTTTAGAGATGTTTTTAAGGTGGAAGCGGCAGGCTTTAGCCAAAGACTGAATGTGAGGAGTGAAAGAAAGATCTGAGTCAAATGTGACCACGAGACATCGGGCATGTGGGGTAGGGGTAATGATGGAGTTGTCGACAGTTATAGAGAGATTGGGGGTGGAGAGTTTTGAAGAAGGGGGGAAAATAAGGAGCTCAGTTTTGGAGAGATTTAGCTTTAGGTAGTGAGAGGACATCCAGTTGGAGATGTGAGAAAGACAGTTAGAGACACGGGTTAGCAAGGAAGGAGAAAGGTCTGGTGCAGAGAAGTAGATTTGGGTGTCGTCGGCATACAAATGATATTGTAAACCATGGGACTTTATTAGGGAACCAAGTGATGACGTGTAGATTGAGAAGAGAAGGGCACCGAGGACAGAGCCTTGCGGTACTCCGACAGAAAGTGGTGACGGGGCAGAGGAGGCCCCAGAGAAGGCTACACTAAAGGTACGGTTTGACAGGTAGGAAGAGAGCCACGAGAGGGCTGTGTCACATATGCCGAAGGATTGGAGGGTTTGGAGCAAGAGAGGGTGGTCAACAGTGTCAAAGGCTGCGGACAGATCAAGGAGAATAAGCAGCGAGAAGTGCCCTTTTGATTTTGCTGTAAGTAGGTCATTGGTAACCTTAACAATTGCTGTTTCTGTGGAGCGATGGGGGACGAAATCCAGATTGCAATGGGTCAAGGAGGGAGTTTATTGTAAGGAAATGGGAAAGGCGTGCATAAGCTAGTTTTTCGAGAAGCTTTGATGCAAGAGGGAGGAGGGAAATAGGGCGGTAGTTGGATGGGGAGGTAGGATCAAGGGAAGGTTTTTTGAGGATAGGTGTGACCAGTGCATGTTTCAGCGAAGAGGGAAATATACCGGTGCTGAAGGAGAGGTTGAAAGTGTGTGTGAGTATAGGGGTAAGGGTGGCAGAGAGGGAGGGGAGTAGCTGTGAGGGGATAGGGTCAAGGGGACAGGTAGTGAGGTGAGAGCGCAGTATAAGTGCCGAAACTTCTTCCTCAGTAACAGGGGAGAATGAGTTAAGTTTAAGGTTATGTGGGTTGTGGTAGATTGAGAGCATTTGAGGGGGTGAGGGAATGGAATTATGTTGAGAGCTGATTTCATTTCTGATGGAGTTGATTTTGTTAATGAAGTGGTTGGCAAAGTCTTGAGCTGACAGAGAAGTTGTATTAGGAGGTGGGGGAGGGAGGAAAAGAGTATTGAAAGTGGAGAACAAACGTTTTGGGTTTGAAGAAAGATTAGAGATAAGAGTAGAGAAGTAGTGTTGCTTATGGAAATTAAGGGCAGAGTAGTAGGAGTTCAAGATAAATTTGTAGTGTTGAAAATCAGCTGAACTCCTAGATTTTCTCCAGTGCCGCTCAGCAGTACGGGAACATCTGCGTAGGTATCGTATCAGTGGAGTATGCCAGGGCTGAGGATGAGTGTTTGATTTCCGAGCTATGGTAAGAGGGGCGAGATTGTCAAGGACGGATGTAAGGGTGGAATTATAGTGGCAGATAGATTGGTCAGGGCATGAAAAGGAGGAGAAGGATGAGAGGAGAGGTTTGATGGAATTAGAAAGCTGTTGTTGATCTAATGACGTAATGCTTCTGTGAAGTTTGGTGTGAGGAGCAGAAGGAGGGAGAGTTGTAGGGAGGGATGATATGTTGCAAGTAAGGAGATGGTGGTCAGAAAGAGGAAAGGGGGAGTTTGTGAAGTTTGAGAGGGTGCATCGATAGCTAAAGATCAGGTCAAGGGAGTGACCATCTTTGTGAGTGGGAGAATCAGTTCATTGTGACAAACCAAAAGAGGAAGTGAGTTGCAGAAGTTGTTTTGCAGAGGAGGCAGTGGGATTGTCAAGAGGGATGTTGAAGTCACCAAGAATGAGGGAAGGGGTGTCAGAGGAAAGGAAATAAGGTAGCCATGCAGCCAAGTGATCTAGAAATTGAGTTGAGGAGCCAGGAGGACGGTATATGACTGCGACACGTATAGAAAGAGGAGAGAATAAGCAAATCATGTGGGTTTCGAATGAAGAAAATGTGAGGGAAGAGATGGGGTGTATTTGTTGAAAGGTGCAATGAGAGGAAAGTAAAATACCAACACCACCTCCTTGTCTATTACCAGACCTAGGAGTGTGGCTGAAGTGGAGACCCCCATGTGACAGAGCAGCAGTGGATGCTTAATCCTAAAATTCAATTTTAAAATTCACCTCTAAATTTATCTCTATTTTCAATTTCCCTATAAGTTACTTGAACACACTATGACGAAGAGATCATTAAATGATGCTAACATTGTTGCCACAAAGAATCAAACAGGGCCTTACGCATAACCTTGAGGACAAGGAATAATAAATAGAACAGATCTTGTTGAAATGTAAGGTTGTTCACAAGGAGATCACAAGATTTATTCTTTAATGCTAGGTAATATCTCATTAATAGCATATCTGTTAAAACGCTTAAAGTTTAAAATTTGTTAAAACATTGTACCACATAGTTTATAATAAAATACTTTGAATTAATAATATAGGGATAATTGGCTGGATCCATTAATGAGAGGTATATATAAATGTAAATGTAACGGTCATTGACTAACATACATTAACTTGATATGCTCTAAATAGATATATAAGGCTCAAATATGGGCAGCAAAGCATATTGAGACGAATCCCTATAATGTGAGCATAAAACATCAATGTCTGGGCAACGAAGGCAACGAAGGGTTAATCCCGGCAATGCGAGTCTATGTAAAGTGTATATATACATATACATAACATTGCGAATTTAAATAGTGATTTAAAATAATAATAAAAATAAGCCTATTGCATGAGTGAATGCCAGATACAAATAACTAGCTCTTACAAAATAATCCTAAACGAATTGCCAGGTGTAGGGGTTAACCAATTGTATGTAGAGGGGTGTGTAGGAAGTCATCCAATCACAGACACAGGAACAAGTATAAAATTAGAAAGGTATCTCACACAACTATCTATGATTACGGACACCTCCGAAACGCGTCAGATGTGAGGGGGTACCTGTCATAACCTGTGTTTTAATACATGCCTGTAAGTGCTTTGACATAGTCAAACTTTTGTGCTGTTTAATGTTTTATTTGGAATAAAGAGTGAGAGGAGGAGCTGGTCTGGAAATTCCCTTTTTCTTCTATGCTGCTCTATTGCTAGACACCTGTGTGCCTTCCTTTATACAACTTAAGCCCAACACTCAGGCATCACTTTTTCTGTCTCTTAAAGGGACATATACTAACAATATATTTACACATTTAAACATTAAGTAGCCATTACTAGCCTAATCCTATTTGGTTCTGAAAGGCATATGTACATATCCCACTTTTCATCATATCAATATAAGTCAATACCTTAACAGTAATTCAACCTTATTACATACAGTTATATACAAATAGGTTTTTTGTTTATATTTATTTTAGAAATACATTTTTAACATAGAATTTGTTTTCTGAATCATTATACAAAACTGGCAAAGTCCATTTTATCATTCAGGCCCAATTGGCGTCTTGTTCTTAACCTATAAATCCACCTTGCCTCTTTTTGTAACAGAATTTTGTCAATATTACCTCCCCTGCCATGGGGATCACCTTTATCAATAGCCACAAACTTTAGGTTTGTTGTTTCACTGTTATGAAAGAGGCAAAGTGTTTTGCAACATTTGAATCCTTTTTATTTGTTACATCATCTCGATGTTCCTGTATTCTGTCCTTCAGAAGCCTTTTCCATCTAAAGGGGAGGAGAGTCCACGGCTTCATTCATTACTGGTGGGAATTAAGAACCTGGCCACCAGGAGGAGGCAAAGACACCCCAACCAAAGGCTTAAATACCTCCCCCACTTCCCTCATCCCCCAGTCATTCTTTCCCTTTCATCACAGGATCAACCATTAGGGGGGTACGAGGAGCTCCCTAGCTATGAGAGAGGTGTCTCAGATCTTGGAGTGGGCGGAGTCCCACAGCTGTTTGCTCCCATCGATTCAGATTCCAGGTGTGGACAACTAGGAAGCAGACTTTATCAGCAGGCAATCCTTCCATCCAGGGGAATGGTCTCTTCACCCTGAAGTGTTTTTGGAGATTTGTCTCAGGTTTGGAACGCCAGAGATAGGTCTCATGGTGTCTAGACTCAATTGCAAGCTACCCCAATAAGGGTCGAGGTCCAGGGATCCCCAGGCAGATTTCCACAGTTACCACTTCTACCTCCTGTAGTGGCATGCATCAAACAGGAGCGAGCTTTGGCCATTCTGATTGCTCCATCGTGGCCGCGAAGGACATGATTTGCGGATCTTGTGGGGATGTCATCCTCTCCGCCTTGGAGGTTACCCTGGTGCAGGGATCTGCTGGAACAGGGCCCCTTTCAACATCAAAATCTCGATTCTCTGTGGCTGACTGCATGGGGATTGAACACTAGTCTTGGCCAAGAGAGGCTTTTCAGAAAATGTGATTGATACTCTAATTCAGGCAAGGAAGCCAGTCACTCGTCGCATCTACCATAAGGTGTGGAGGACTTACTTGTCCTGGTGTGAGAAGCATGGATATCCTTGGCAAAAGATGAAGGTATCCAGGATTCTGTACTTTCTCCAAGAGCGTTTAGAGAAGGGTCTTGCCGCTAGTTCCTGTTGGCCATTGCATCGGAACGCAGAGTATCTGAACTGGCTGCCTTGCAATTTGAACTGCCTTATCTGGTCTTTTATGCGGATAAGGCTGTGCTTCGCACTGGTTTGGGGTTTCTTCCCAAGGTGGTGTCTTACCCTAACATCAATCAGGAAATAGTGGTTCATTCTTTGTGTCCTAACCCTTCTTCTTCTAAGGAGAGGTTACTTCATAATCTGGATGTGGTTCGTGCCCTGAAGTTCTATCTTCAGGCTACGAAGGATTTCAGACAGTCTACATCTCTTTTTGTGGTGTATTCAGGGAAGCGCAAGGGGCAGAAAGCCTCTTCTACTTCTTTGTCCTTTTGGTTGAGGAGCTTGATTCGCTTGACCTATGCGGACAGCAGGACATAAGCCTCCTCAGAGGATCATGGCTTATTCAACTAGAGCTGTGGCTTCGTCTTGGGCCTTCAAGAATGAGGCCTCTATAGAGCAAATTTGTAAGGTGGCTACCTGGTCCTCCTTACACACTTTTACAAAGTTTTACAAATTTAACGTTTTTGCTTCTGCGGAAGCTGTTTTTGGGAGAAAAGGTTTTGCAGGCCGTGGTGCCCTCAGATTAGGGTCCGCCTTTTCCCTCCCAGATTCATTCAGTGTACTCTAGAGCTTGGATATATGTTCCCAACAGTAATCAATGAAGCCATGGACTCTCCTCCCCTTTAGATGGAAAACATAAATTAGGCTTACCTGATAATTTCATTTCCATCGAGGGGAGGAGAGTCCACGGCTCCTGCCTGTATCTCCGATGGGCAGACCTAAATTTAATTTATCTTCTGGCACCATTTATACCCTGATATTTTTCCTACTGTTCCTTGTTCCCTCTGCAGAATGACTGGGGTATGAGGGAAGTGGGGGAGGTATTTAAGCCTTTGGCTGGGGTGTCTTTGCCTCCTCCTAGTGGCCAGGTTCTTAATTCCCAACAGTAATGAATGAACCCGTGGACTCTCCTCCCCTCGATGGAAATGAAATTATCAGGTAAGCATAATTTATGTTTTTGTTTTTCCGATATAGAATCTGGGACAGGAGCAGTGCAACAAATAAACCACCCCTGTTGAATCACAATTCATAAAGAATCTTACATCAAAAACTTTTTGCCCATTGCCCTGGAATGTTTTACTCCTTTCCATAAAGGGACAGTACACACATTTACCACAGGGGTGGCTTCCTTTGACTCCTCTGTTTTTCCTAAGTCAGTCTGACATTGAGGGGCTTCTCGTGAACCTGCTTCTTACAAGCCTATCTTTTAGACCAGGGGCACTATTTTTCCAACCTTTTCATCTAACTGCAATATGTGCCAATTCTTTTTTAATATGCCTCTCAGATCTTCCAATTTATTATTGTATGTAGTGATAAAACTTATTGCATGCTGTTCTTCTTTCACCTTCTTATTATATAGCAGGTCATCTCTGCTTGTGTTTCTTGCTCTAATCAGAGCTTTATTTACACATTTTTTTGAATAACCTCTTGTATGAAACCTGTCTTTCATACTTGGTGCATACTTATCAACTTTTGCAGTAGAGGAACAATTTCTCCTAAGTCTTAGGAACTGGCCTACAGGAGTGCCCTTACTTGAGGCCTCCAGAATACTATTTGTTGCTGTTTGTTTTCTATAGTTTTCAGTCATAATCACTCCTCCCTCCTTCCTGATTCTTATATCCAAAAATGGCAAATCTGTTAGGCTTATTTCTAAAGTCAGAAAATATTTATTTTGTTTTTGTTGAGGTCAGAGACAAACTTTCTTTAGTACTTCTTCTGGACCATCCCAGAGTACCAGGATATCGTCAACATATCTGACCCACAACAAACCATGCTGATCCAAGGAGCTGTTATGTGCCTCATATACATCAAACATTTCCCATGCTCCTAAATTGAGACAGACATAAGTTGGGGTGCAAACCACCCCCATAGCAGTACCTCTGATTTGCCTATATATTTTATTGTCAAAAGAAAAAACATTATTTTCAAGAATAAATTTCAATAGAAGGATTACAAAGTTAGTGTGTTTATCAAGCTTTCTGTCTCTGGTATCTAAAAAGGACTTTATTGCTTCAATGCCTACCTCATGGTGAATCAAGGAATAAAGACTTTCAACATCTAGGGATGCTAGGATGGTACTATCTAAAACTCTTATTCCATCTAATTATTTTAGCAAATCTGCAGTGTTCAAAAATATCTATGTTAAAAATGTATTTCTAAAATAAATGTAAACAAAAAACATATTTGTATATAACTGTATGTAATAAGGTTGAATTACTATTAATGTATTGACTTATATTGATATGATGAAAAGTGGGTTATGTACATATGCCTTTCAGAACCAAATAGGATTAGGCTAGTAATGGCTACTAGTGATGTCGCGAACCTAAAAATTTCGGTTCGCAAATGGCGGACTCGAACTTCCGCAAATGTTTGCGAACCGGCGAACCAGGCGAACTGCTATTGACTTCAATAGGCAGGCGAACTTTAAAACCAACAGGGACTCTTTCTGGCCACAATAGTGATGGAAAAGTTGTTTCAAGGGGACTAAAACCTGGACTGTGGCATGCCGGAGGGGGATCCATGGCAAAACTCCCATGGAAAATTACATAGTTGATGCAGAGTCTGGTTTTAAGCCATAAAGGGCATAAATCACCTAACATTCCTAAATAGTTTGGAATAACGTGCTTTAAAACATCAGGTATGATGTTGTATCGATCATGTAGTGTAAGGGTTACACCCGCTTCACAGTGACAGACCAAACTCCCCGTTTAAAGGTACAGTCTACACCAGAATTTTTATTGTTTTAAAAGATAGATAATCCCTTTATTACCCATTTCCCAGTTTTGCATAACTAACACATTTATAATAATATACTTTTAACCTCTGTGATTATCTTGTATCTAAGCCTCTGCAAACTGCCCCTTTTTTCAGTTCTTTTGACAGACTTGCAGTCTTGCCAATCAGTGCCTGCTCCCAGATAACTTCTTGTGCACAAGCACAGTGTTATCTATATGAAATACGTGAACTAACACCCTCTAGTGGCGAAAAACTGTTAAAAATGCAATCTGAAAGAGGTGGGCTTCAAGGTCTAATAAATTAGCATATGAACCTCCTAGGTTAAGCTTTCAACTAAGAATACCAAGAGAACAAAGCAAAATTGGTGATAAAAGTAAATTGGAAAATTATTTAAAATTACATGCTCTATCTGAATCCTGAAAGTTTATTTTGGCCTAGACTGTCTCTTTAACGCACCGCAAACAACCGCAAACAGTCCATTTGCACAACGGCAAACTCCCCATTTGCACAAGGTTGGTTACCAAGCTAGCCATGTCCCGTTCCTTTTCCTCACTGATGTCATTGAAGGTCTCTTCCTCCACCCAGCCACGTACAACACCAAGGGTCCCCGAAAGGTGACA